>NC_061111.1:220794431-220854917 GCF_002878395.1 Capsicum annuum | reverse complement strand
TGTATATGTTTTATAAATTAGTGTATAACTATATATATAGTGTGTGTATATATTGTAGTATATTTTATTTAAAGTAGTACATATATATTGAATGATACGTATATAGGTGTATATATCTTCTATAGACATATATATTTAACGTATACATGTGTATATGTTTTATAAATTAGTATATAACTATATATATAGTGTGCATATATATTGTAGTATATATGTATGGTAGTATATGTTTTTGTTAAAGTAGTACATATAGTCGTATATATTGAATGTTATGTATGTATGTGTAATTGTGTATATGTGTATATATTTTTTAAATTCTAATGTAGTATATACTATATATATTGTTTAACGTATTTAATATATATATATATATATATATATATATATATATATATTGGTGGGTAATTATAGTGTATATTATAAAAAAAAAAATCTATTTGGCTTTTGACAGGGTTTGACCGGATTTAGGTGGGTTAGACCAGGTTGGTGGGTTAGACCCGGTTGGGCTAAGTAGGCCGATTCAGGGTTGTTTTTAAAAATTTTACAGTTGAACCCGAACCTAGCCCGGCCCACTTAACTACAACCCGGACTGGATCGGCTCACTGCCCGCCTAAACTTAACCGGCCGGTTTCGGGTTGACCCGGCCTGTCCCACTTAATACCCTTAGTTAGATAGAATCAAGGGATTCATCTGAATTTGTTTCGATAGAAAACCACAATTTTTTGCTTTTCATATATTGAATTCTCTTAATAAAATAAAAATTTTAGTTCCGCAATTGGTTATAACTCACCAAATTTAGACGGTGGCACGAGTTTGTGCTAACAGACATAGACAATAGTACATAATTAGTACTAATTATATAGCATATCATTCTAACCACTTCATAATAATGCATTTGTATGTATATTTGGCGCATGTGAAATGAAAAAGGTAGTTCGATGCATTAAGCTTTCATTATGCGTAGGATTAGGATAAGGGCTTGATCACAAAGTTTTATTGTACGCAATTTCACCTTATAATTTTATAAGTAACTAGTTTCAATATTTGAACTCGTGACCTCCTGATCACATGACAACTTACCAATTACTCAAACATTTGAAATGTTGGACAAAAAAAAAAAAATGAGGGGACAACCGGCACCGGAGGAAGTCAACAAACTGAAAAGAATACATTGTATTTATTCTATGTTTACTTTAATAATAATAATAATAATAATAATAATAATAATAATAATAATAATATCTTCGTATCATAAGATTTGTTACTCGACTATGCTATGTTCACTTCGATGGCAATTATTCCCTCTGTTCCTTTTTATTGTCATAATTTCCTTTTTAGAGTAAAAAAATCTATACATTTTGTTCAATATTTAAAATATATTTTTAATTATATTAAAAAAATCATAATTATAGTATTTTTATATAATTTTTAAATATTTAAGTTTAAATATAAATTTTAAAATATTTAATTACTTTAATCTTATTTAATTTTGGAATTTAATTAAATTTATTTTGAATAAAATGAAACACATGGACTAAAAAGAAACAAGAGGAAATATTTAAATTTTAAACAAGACAAAGATTACATGCATATAATAATTTGGCCCGTTTTCCACAAAATATTGGCAGAAATCTTTGTCCATACTAAGAAAGATAACAATAATTTTTGCATGATTACAACTAAAGATAGATGACAATAATTTTTGCATGATTACACCACCACTTTTTGTCCACTTTAAGTTATAGCTGTCGGCAAGAAAAAATCGCGAGCAGCACCCTTGGTGGACTACTAGATGTACTTCAAGTACATATCTAGGAATATTTTTATGCCTTAGTGTGGGTTTGGAACGAAGGAAAATATTCTTCTTATTTATGTAGGAATGTTATTTTTTTTTAAAAATAGATTAGTCGAATTACCTAGTTGTTAGATGAAAACATGATTCTAATTGAAAGACTTCTATTATTCAAGGCCAATACAGGCGTTGCAGTCAATCTATCTTTTAGCTATTGATAGCTTGTTTCAAAAGCGTCCGAGAAGTAGAACTAGAGTGAATCCTCTACAGATCTTTTAGAATACCCAGCTATTCAACGAAACTACGCAGTTTTAATTTTTCCTAGTGGTAGGTTGTAAAAACATGTTATGTGAACAATTTTTTTTATGTGTTTTGACTCTATTTGTCTTCTTCCTAGTTGTTACATATTGATTTTGTGTTGTGGGAATGGTTGATATGCTGACCGAAGCTTTCGAAAGTGATTTGAGAGAATTTGAGACTCTTAGAGGCTTTACAAGCTATTAGTTTGACTTTGGTCAACATTTGTATTTCGAGTGCGTCGGACGACAATTTAGACAATTTCATTAGATCCGAAATGTTGATTTTAGGGTCCTAGCAGGGTTTGTTTGTGTTCAGAACCTTTATTTTACATTTCGATTCTCTATTTGAAAACTAGTTGAATTAAGCTTTCAGGGTCCGGGGGGCTAATTTATTGAAAACGATTTCTTTTCAAAAATACAATGTCGTTATTGAATCCAGAACGTCGAAAATAGTCTAGTAGCTAATGAATCCCAACGGTCCGATCAGAGAATTCGAAAGAATGCAAAACTCAACATTTTGCTGATATCTGGTGCATGCCAGATCCTTCTTTCCAAATGTGGTTCCTTGATTGTAAACACGAAGAGGGTAATCTTCCTGCATCGTGATTGTAAGGTGGTGAATCGCGAAGGATAACCATGTCCATATTGGATCCCTTCATTCTCCACGAACGCTATCAGGCCTTCGCAAATGCTATGGGTGCGGGTAGGGAACACTTGGGAATGCGAAGGACTGACAACAAACGAGAAGGCCATTTAATTAGCCTGGTGCTGACCCTCACGGTCATGAGGCTTGGGCAGTGATTGCTAAGTACTGTTTATTCCTATCCTAACCGTGAATCCTATATTTAACTCATATAAAGTATAAGCAACCACTCCATATATTCCCCGATCTAATCTATTGTTCCTCCTTCTGGGCTCACAATAAAAATATAGGTTTATTCTAGAGGTCATGAATCAATGCAATAGTAATAACAAGAATATAGAAACAACCAAACATGAGAATCAACAATAAATCAACCCAATTATAAGCTAAGTATTCATGTTCGTAGCCTCAACCCTAGAACGAGGGTATTTAGCCAATTACAATGAATCACAAGAATGGAATTAATATGTAAAAACTAAAAGTAACTAAAGTAAAGAAATAAGAACCCTTATTAGAGTCTCCTCATGTGTTTTCTCTCTTCAAAGTCATCCAAGGTCTTTAGCATAGGATCCAAGTATCCTATTTATAGTGTAGAATGAAATTGGCCAATTTTTACCCTTGGGTGTGGCACGCCCTAATCGCACATGTCCTTGGCGTGACATGCTCTTAATTTGGATCCTTGCTGGAAATTTTCATCTACTTTGTGTCTCGAAGAGTGACACACCCTTATCTCGGAGCTCTGAGGGAGTTGCAGCCCTTGTGCTCAAAACGTCCATTTTTTCTTTGTAGTTAACTCCTTTTGTTTGCCTTCATGTCCCGCAGTATATGGCTACCTTTCCAACTGAATTACAACTTGTTTAGCTTCTCGGCATAGCTTTTAATACCTTCCATGGTCTCCTACAACACCAAATAACAAGTATTAGCTCACACAATGCAATAGAATCCGTCAAAGTCCACTAGAAACGAACGTTGTTCAAGCTAGAAACACTAGTTTTCTCATCTAAACTCTAAGCGATCATTTTGATTATTAACTTGTTTAATTACAACGTAAACATTCTAAATGTACTTTTAACACATAGATTCTTAATTACACTAGTAACAACTCATTAGGCACATAAAGTAGTCCTCAAAACCAGGTTAAACGTACATAGATAATGACACTTAGGAGAATAACTACACATAAGATCACTTATGATGTCTTTAATAATCAGAATAGGTTCAAAAGGTTTATTCACTTAGCTCCTCCTAAGTTAGTAGAGAGATTAGAGATGAGGCATATGGGTTTCTTATTGATTGCCAAGAGAGGTTACATAACCTTAGATCCTTGAGTCTCTTGGTGTTGCTTATTTGACTTATCAGTTGACCGATGTGGCTAAATAGTAGTGGAGGTCTTTTCTAGTTGTTAATTATTGGGTTCACATGCTATGTCATGAACCAGTTTTCTGAGGCTTTTCTAGAGAGGTTCATGCTATACTTTGAGGGATTAGACGAGAGATGAGTTTGATCAAAGGACTAAGGCACCATGACTGTTGCTGAGTATAAGGCACGCTTTCATGCTTCATCCAGATATTTCACCACCAGCATCTCCACTAAGTTAGAGAGGATTAAGAAGTTTGTTAAGAGATTTGAGGGTCCTTATTAGTAGGCTATATCTCAGCTAGTAGTTTCAATATCTTCTTTGTTATAGTATTGTAGAGCATGCTAAGTTGATTAAGTCAACTAACCAAGCTACTCAAAGAGGCACTAAAAGGTGCACCAACATGGTGAGTTTAATGGACATGTCTCCCGAGTTAGGGATTTCTTATGTAAAAGTTCTGGTGGTTATCATGATCTGTCGGTTCAAGCTACTTTATAGGGATCGAGTTGTAGATATTCAGTTTCTATGGATCCAGGTATCCGATCATGTATGTGGAGGTTCTAGTTTCTTTTGATCAGGCTAGGGAAGTCATTTTTGTTATTCTAGGTCCCTATAGAATGAGCTAGGTAGTACAGGGTGTTATGTTTGTCATGAGGTTGGTCATTTGGCCAAGTACTATTCTCGATGCATTTTTGGTCCTGTCCAATAGAGTTCTCACCTTCAGCTATGCCCTATATCTGTATCTACAGTCAGAGGTGGTTCATAGTATATAGGGGGTACTAGAGGTGCTCGAGGTAGGGCTAGGGGAGATCATGGAGGTGGACGTAGAGTTGCACAGTCCTAGAGTAGATTTGGTTAATATTATGCTATACATAGGAGACCCGAGGTAGAGGTCTTTAATACAATTATTATAGGTATCATCTCAGTTTTCTACTGATCTAATTCCATATTATTTGACCCTAGGTCTACATTCTTCTATATGTCAACATATTTTCTACTATATTGATTCTTCATATAAGTCACTTTGTTGTAGTTATTCATATTGCTACCCCCATGAGAGATTCTTTATTGGCGAATTAAGTGTATCAATCTTGTGTTGTTATCTTTACAGAGCATAAGAACTGGGTATACTTGATTATCCTAAATATGGTTAATTTTGATATTATCTTGGGTATGGACTGATTAGCTCTCTATCATGCTATATTAGATTATTATGTCAAGACTGTGACCTTAGCTCAACCACGTGTGCCAAGTTTGTCATGAAAGGGTACTCTATATTTGGGACCAAAGGGAGTTATATCATTTCTAAATGCTCGCCGTTTGGTAGAAATAGGCTGTATTTCTTATTTGGCCTATATTTGTGATGTTAGTGTTGATTCACTACTTTCTTTGTATTTGTTCGAGCTATTAAGGATTTTCAGGATGAGTTCTCTACAGATTTTTCTGGTATGCCTCTAGTTCGTGCTATTGATTTTGATATTGACGTTAAGCCAGGCACCAAGAACATCTCCATTTCTCCTTATACAATGGACCTCACTGAGTTGAAGGAATTGAAGGAGAAACTACACGACTTATTGAGTAAGGGTTTCATTAGACCTAGTATATCACTTTGGGGTTCTCCTGTCTTGTTGGCTAAGAGAAAGAATGGTTCTATGCGCTTGTGTATTGACTATCAATAGGTGAATAAGGTGATTGTCAAGAATAAGTATCATCTTCCTTGCTTTGATGATTTATTTGACTAGCTTCAGGGAGCTTTGGTGTTTTCCAATATTGATTTGAGAATGAGGTGTCACCAATTGAGTATTATGGCTTTGGGTATTCTGAAGATGTCTTTTTGAACTCGATGCAGTCATTATGAGTTCTTGGTCATGTCTTTTGTATTGACCAATAACCCTGTAGAGTTCATGGAGTTGATGAACCAGGTTTTTTTACTGCATCTCAACTATTTTGTAATTATATTTATAAATGACCTATTGGTTTATTTCAAGAAAGAGGCTGATCATATGAGACACTTGAGGACTGTACTTCAAAGATACCATTATGAGAAGTTATATACTAAGTTCTCCAAGTGCGAGTTCTAGTTGGATTCTATTCCTTTCTTGGTTCATGTAGTGACAAAGGATGGCATTATGGTTGATCCAGCCAAGATAGAAACTATTTATTTTTGGGCTAGAACTACTTCTCCCACTGAGATTAAACGTTTAGTAGGTTTAGTGAGTTATTACCGGCATTCTATAGAGGGTTTCTATTTTACTATGACTCTTTTGACCAAGTTGTCTGGGAAAAAGGTGGTGTTTCAGTGGTCGGATGCTTGTGACGCGAGCTTTCAAAGGGTCAAAAACATCGACTGACACCTTAACTTGACACAATCTTTTACTTTGGAACCTTTAGTGGATGATGTTCATTTTAAACACCTAAAACAGCCATTACCTGTGTCACTTTGGTACTTTTTTTACAATCAACTAACATTAAAAAGTGTGTGTAATGCACAAGCCGATGACATGGCATAGCGACCGGTTAAAAGAAGACATGTGGCTTTTTATGTAAAAAAATAATCTAAAAATAAATTATATTTTTTAAAAAAACAAGAAAGAAAACCCAATTATATTTAAGCCTAACCTATCCCTACACTTTTCCTCTTTTTTTCTAAATTTCCAATGGCTTCCCTTCTAATTTTTTACGTCTTTTTCTTTCTTTCATTTATGTTAATTTAACCAAATGAAAATAACTCTAATGAAACAGTGATAACCAAAATTTCTTAACTAAACTAATGTAAGATATTCTTGGAGAAGAAAGGAAACTCCATATGTTAAAGGCCCCAGTTGATAAGGAGCCTATCAATTCAAATTTGAAAATTAGGTTTTCAAGCCATAACATAACTTGGCCGGAGCTAAAATTATGATGGGGCAATCCCAAAATTACCAATGCCAATTGAAGCCCAAGGATGATGATAATGCCTTAAGATTAAAAGCCCCATCAATGGGGAAGCATAACACCCCAAATTTAAAACTCAAAGAACTCTCTGCTGAATGTAAATCATGTTAAGCAATCCAAAGTTATTCATCGTGATAATGGGAGAGTTAATTTTTATAAATCCCCATCAAATTATTCCTAAACTCCTCAAACTTAGAATCTAGGGCGGGTTTGATGGTATATTGGTGGTGGGCTTATGGTGTGTGGAAGGAAATATAACTCCAATGAAGCAGTTGTAACCAGAATTTCTTAACAAAATCAATGTCAGATATTCGTGGAGAAGAAAGGAATCTCCATATGTTAAAGACCCCAGTTGATAAGGAGCCCATCAATTCAAATTTAAAAATTAGGTTTTCAAGCCATAACATAACTTGGCCGGAGCTAAAATTCTGATGGGGCAATCCCAAAATTACCAATGCAAATTGAATCCCAAGGATGATGATAAGCCTTTAGATCAAAATTCCCATCAATGGGGAAGCATAGCACCTCAAATTTAAAACTCAAAGAACTCTCTGCTGAATGTAAATCATGTTAAGCAGTCCAAAGTTATTGATCGTGATAACGGGAGAGTTAATTTTTATAAATCCCCATCAAATTATTCCTAAACTCCTCCAACTTAGAATCTAGGGCGGTTGTGATGGTATATTGGTTGTGGGATTATGGTGTGTGGAAGGGAAAAATGATAATGAAAACAATTAAGAAGAAGCATAATTTTTTGTTTATTGCTGGCTAAATAAGAAACTTCGCACTCAGTTTTGAGTGTGTTACTCTCAATATGACATGTCAAGAAAAAGTGTCAAAATGACATAGCTGAAGGCTGGCTTAGGTGTTTAAAATAAACAACGTCCACTTTAGGTTCGAAAGAGTTCGTGCAAAATTTAAGGTTCTGATGATGTGTTTGACCTTTCAAAGACTCAAGAAGTTGCTAACTTTAGCACCTATCTTGGCTTTATCCAAGGAGAAGTGGAAATTCACCATATTTTGTGATGCTTTTGGAGTTTGATTGGATGCTATGTTGATACAGAAGGGCAAGGTGGTTGCTTATGCTTCTTGATAGGTGAATCCCCATGAGAAGAATTACCCTACCTACGATTTAGAGTTGGTAGTTGTTGTCTTTGTACTTTTTCAATTAGTGAGATCTTAATATAAGATAATGTCATTGTCTTGAGTTATTTAAGGACTATTATCTCACTATTCTTTATCACTTCGAAAAGAAAAATACAGTTACACAAGCCTTGAGATGGAAGTTGAATAGTATGGGGATTCTAGCTCCTATTTTGACTCAAGAGCGATCTTTGTCCTGGAGGTTTAGTTTTTATATAACCAGTTGGTTAGGCTTGATATTTTGACATCTGGGCATGTGTTAGGCTTTGTTAAGGATAAATCTTTTTTGATGGAGAATATTTGAGCTCATCGGTTTGATAATTATAGGTTGAGGGCGATTCGTGATAGGGTGTTGAGTGGAGAAGCTAAGGCGGCATATCTTGAAACTGATGGGATTTTGAGGATCAGTGGTCGAGTTTGTGTGTTGGGAGTTGGTGAATGGGTTAGATTTATCTTGGAGGAGGCTCACCGTTCTAGATATTCCATTTACCCATTGGCATCCAAAATGTATCATGATCTATATCAACATTATTGGTGAGGTGGTATGAAGAAGGATAGTGGAGTTCATGGCTAAATGTTTTAATTATGAATAAGTGAAGTGTGAAAATTAGAGACCAGATGGTACTATACAGAGGATGTCCATTCTCGAGTGGATGTATGTCACGACCCAAACCCGTCCCTAGTTGTAATGGATAGTCTCAATCACTATAGGACGGAGACAACCCCCTTAGCCCTACCTCAAGAGCACCATAAAGATAAATAGCGGAAGCTAACCAAAATAGTAATAAATATAGATGGATCAAATGAATCTAAGAGTCAAAACAAAATGACTAATCATCCCAATATGGTCCAAAAAATCCTCTATTCCAAGAATAACGAAATCGGGACATGCCCCCTACTATGACAAAAGAAATCCAAAAGTACTAAGACAATAAGGAAACTAGTGAAATAACAGGGCCTTTTGAAAGATGGAGGCTCAGCACTTCATAACAGATCTACAGGAATTCCATGTCACCTAATGCTGCACACGAGCAATAGAAAATTTCTTCGAACCTACACCATGAAATAATGCAGCGACTTGGGATGGTCAGTGGGGCGAGAACTGACATGTGACTCAAGAGAAAAGGATAAAATAGTGCATTTACCAAAACCAGTCAAAAACCACATCCACAATAGTTATATATACATATATAGGATGCTGGGAGAGAGACAAGGGTCATGAGCATGAGAGTTTAAAACATTAGCCTGAACTATGTGGCTCGGACCGACCTAAAGCACCTACGGGCTATATAGGTAAAGCTCCCTCTGCTGGAAAGGCCCAGTCCATGTTAGCTGTATGTACCGAGAAAAGGCTAAAGACATTAAGGCGATATCCATACAAAATATAATGTGTTCATTATACACATATTCATATTGACCATCAATGTCGGCAAATGTGGTTTCCAGTGTTGGTTCCCCCTGGGACTACACCTTTTTGGTGAGCTACACAATTCCTTTAAGCCCAAATTAAAATAGTTTGCACATAAACCCAACCATTAACCGAGTAGACTTTATTAAGGCATTTTCAACATGGTATCGTCATACCAATATTCTTGCAAGCTAATTCAATAATGCCAAACTAGTCTATTTTACGATTTGACTCTAAGTTCTATTTAAAATCCATAACCATAGCCACCAAGGGCATTCCAAATCCATTTTTATCTAATTATCCTTTAATGCAATGTAATGGTTTCAAAAGACAAGTTAAATCATGCAAATATCCATATTCAAAAATCAAGCTTACAATGTGGGTTGAGGTTAATGTCATTACCAAGCCAAAAATTCATCAATTTTGGTGAAACCCATGTCACCCATTTCAACCATAATAATAATGCACCAATTTAGTCCCAAAACCATCAACTAAAGCATGAATAATCCATTAAAAATATGGAAAAAGTAATTCAAGTGATAACAAAAAGAACCCCTCAACCCAATTTCAAATCTATCAATTCTAAACACATAAATATTGATTCAATAAGTTCTACAATATAAAATTCAAGTTAAAGAATGAGAAACATGCTTGAAATATAGAAAGGATTGAAGAGAATTCAAAGTATAGAGGTCGAGTGATGAATTCTCTATAAAACCCTTGAATTTTCTTGGGCTGGGAGTTAAAAAGGAAACGAATGATGTTTGATCTTGATAACTAAATAAATAGGGTTAATTTGGTATTTTAAAGTAGTTTAAGGGTTAAAGGACCAAAAATCCCAACACTCCAAGTGAAAAAAACAAAATCTGGATGAAATGAACATAGCAACGTGGCACTTTACTATCGCGGAGGCTAGCCTTCATGCCACACACCTATTCCGGAGCACAATTGGCATGACATGCTACTCTCGCGGAGGCTTATTACCTCGAGTCCTAAAATATCCCTGAATCCCTTTCAAAAATTCCAAAACTTTTCCAGAACACCTTTTTAAAATTCTAATCACAATTTAAGTCTAAAATTAACCTTAAACACGCGGGAGGGTAAAAAATAAAATGTTCAAAATTTTATGAGGTCTTACATTACCCCCCCCCCCTAGTTGGATCATTCATCCCCAAATAAGGAGTTAGGATATTTTTAGCACGATAATTGCAAGAATGCAGTACAATCCAAGGAAAAATCCAAAGTGCGATACAAGGGAAATAAAACTCATACCTTAAACAATTTCATCCAGCACATGGAACAAAAATGGGTACTTGGCCCTCATATATTCCTCAACTTCCCCTGTAACTTCTTCTACCTTTTGGTTTCTCCAAAGAACTTTCACAAAGCTATATCCTTTGTCCTCAATCTACGAACCTACCAATCCAATATCTCAATCGAAACTTCCTCATAAGCTAACTAATCCATAACACCAACGTCCTCCATAGGTACTATTAATGAAGGGTCACCCACGTACTTTTTGAGTATGGACACATGGAAAGTAGGATGAATCGAATCCAAAATCGCTAGTAAATCTAACTCATAAGCGACATTTTATATTCTCCTTACAATTTGATATGGAGCAATATAACGGTGACTAAGCTTCCTCTTCTTCCCAAATCTCATATTTCCTTTCATAGGAGAAACTTTCAAGAACACCCAATCACTTACTTTAAATTCCAACTCTCTCTGCTTTACATCCGCATAAGACTTTTAGCAACTTTGAGCAATCTTAAGTGTTTCTCTAATCACCTTCACCTTTTCTATGGCTTGATGAACCAAGTCAGGGCCAAAGAATAACAAACCACCTATAATACCCAACCAAGCCTAAGTAGCTCCTAATGTCAGTTGGAGTCATGGGTCTAGGCTATTTTATAGCTGCTTTAGCTTTCTATGGATCCACCTTGATCCCCTCACTAGAAATAACATGCCCAAGAAAGGTCACAATACTTAACCAAAATTCACACTTAGAAAACTTTGCATACAACTTTTGGTCCTTAAGAGTTTGCAATGCAATTCAGAGATGATTGGCATGATCCTTCTCACACTTAGAGTACACCAAGAAGTCACCAAAGAAACTATAACAAATAAATCCAAAAACTACATGAAGACTCAATTCATAAGATCTATGAAGGCGGCGGGAGCATTAGTCAACCCAAATAATATAACCAAAACCTCATAATGACCATAACGAGTACGTAAAGAAGTATTAGGAATATCAACCTCCCTAATTTTCAACTGATGATAGCCCGAATGGAGATCAATCTTGGATAAACACCTAGCACCCTGAAGCTGGTCGTATAGGTCATCAATCCTAGGAAGAGGTTACTTATTTTTCACTGTAACCTTATTCAGCTGATGATAATCTATACACATCCGAAGACACCCATCTTTTTTTCGCATGAAAAGTACAAGAACATCCTAAGAAGAAACACTAGGACGGATGAAACCCTTATCAAGAAGATCCTTTAACTGCTCTTTTTGTTCCTTTAATTCAGTCAGAGCCATTCTATAAGGAAGAATAAAATGGGATGGTTATACAATAGAAGATCAATCCCAAAGTCATTTCCCTATTGGGAGAAAATAGGATGGTTATCCGATAGTAGATCAATTCTAAAGTCTATTTTCCTATCAGGAGGAATTCTTTGAAGATCGACGGGAAAAATATCAAGAAATTCATTAGCCATAGGGATAGATTGCAAAGATGAATTCTCAGAGTTAGAAACCTTAATTGAACTAGATGATACAAACACCCCTTGGAAATCAACTTTTGAGATCTAAGATAGGAAATAAACCTTCCTTTGGGTACTAAGAAAATCCCCTCCCACTCGATCACTGGTTCATTAAGAAAATGGAAACTGACCTTTCAGGTCCTACAATCTAGAGAAACATAGAATGAATAGAGCCAATCCATCCCTAAGATTACATCAAAATCCACCAATGTCTTTCTATGAAATATGGACACCACACAACCACCATAGATTTTTCTAGCAATAATAGAATCAACCACTGTAGTAGAAATAGAAAAGGGGTTGAAAATATTTTTAGGACCAAAATCAAAGTATACTGCCACATAAGAGGTAAGATAGGGTAGAGCCTAAATCAAGTAAATAATAATCATCTTGGGAAAAAAGTTGTAACATACCAGTAACAATATCTGGGGATACCTCAGATTCCTAACGAGTAGAAAGTACAAGAGGTGATTCCGGCTATTGGCAATACCTGACATGACGCCCTTAGTTATAGGAGCCAAAGAAGTAGCGACTGGGACCGTATTAGCTCTAGTAGAAACTTTAGCTATAGGATAATTTCTCTGCAAATGACCAGGCTGGCCACAATTGCAACATAATTTCCTTCCCTTCTCACAATACTTACAATGAAGTTGTCAACAAAATCAATAAGGAAGATAGATTGGGGCTGATTGAGCTCTAATAACCTTAGATTGGGCTCCCTATGACTTAGAACCACTGCTACCTTGAAAATGACAATTATCTTAAGGATGGGGATAAGGAGCATTAGATGTCAAATAATAATTCCCCTAATTCTTCTTCTTAGTCCACTACCTACCATCTCTCCTACTGTTCTACTGATTTTTTCCATGCTCTGCAAATCTAAACTTCTTGTTCAGCCTTTCTCCCATCTTAATCTTTTTCTATTTTTCATATTCCACCTATTACATATAAACCACTAGCTTAGATATGTCCATATCATTATTCAGCATGGGAAGCTTACACTTTAACACCAAATCATAGTACAAATCAGAAGCAAACTTCTTCATTCTGGACATCATACTAGACACCAACTCAAGAGCATAATGGGACAACTGCTGGAACTTCAGTTTATACTCCTTAACACTCATCTTATCCTATTTTAAGTTTATAAACTCTTCAGCCTTAACCTCCAACTTCTAAGAAAATAAGTGATTATGAAAAGTACCTAAAAAACTCACCCCTACACCGCCATCTCAACATCATCATCTCTCATCTCTTTCCACTCCTCATACGAATAGTAAGCAATATCCTGTACTAATAAGCAATAAACTCCACACCTTTTGAATTAGTAGCAAGCATCACCCTAAAGATCTTCTCCATCTCATCAATAAACCCCTGAGGATTCCTCTCAACCTTAGATCCTGAAAAGGTTTGGGGATTTAACCTCATGAATTGGCCAACCTAGGTGACCTCAGATAAACTAGCAAATGGACCAGCATAATCAGACTAACGAAACTATGATGCCATAATCTAAGCAAGCATATAAATATATTAATGAAACTCTGCATTAGACATGTCTCCCTAAGGTGACTGACCATAAGTAACATCAGTACAGAAAGCCCGAAAAGGACTAGTAGGGACCGATAAAACCCTATATGGAGTGGTACAGTTAGGAATAGGAACCCTAGATTGGGTTTGCCCTTCATAAGTAGGATAAATTCCCTCGACATCTTTCCCATATAGGATAGAGGTTCTAATAGAGTTTTTACGACTGTCAGATCTTTGAGAAGGTATGATCTAAACCATGAGTAATCCAGGAGTTTGAGAAGTTTCATGATAACTAGACTCTATAGCCTAAAAAAGAACACAAGAAAGGGACTCTACTCGACACGGCTTTGGGAATACCCAGAGACCCTAAGCCATGATTTAATACCAAGTTTGTCATGACCCAAATCCAGGCCTGGCCGTGACGGGTAGTCTCAAGCCCAATATGGGCTGGAAATAACCCCTTCAACGTACCTCAAGAGCACTATAAAGATAAATAGTGAAAGCCAACCAAAATAGTAATAAAGATAGATAAATCAAATAAAATCTAAGAGTCAAAATAAAATGAGCAATTATCTAGTGATGTCCAGAAAATCCTCTAATCCATACCAAACTAAGTTCGAACATGCCCTCAACTATGACAGAAGAAATCCAAAAGTACTAAGACTAAAAAAAACCAGTAAAATAATAAGGTCTTCCAAAAGATGAAGGCTCACCACTTCACAGCAGATCCACAGGAATGCCATGCCACCTAACACTACAAAAGAGAAATGGAAAAGTACTCCAAACCTACATAATGAAATAATGTAGCATTCGAGGATGATCAGTATAGAGAGCACTGACATTTGACTCAAAGGAAAGGTATAAAATAGTGTATTTACTAAAACCAATAAAAAACACATGCATAACAGTTATATATACATATGTATAGAATGTCAAGATAGGGACAAGGGTCATAAGTATGATAGTTTAAAACATTAGCCTAAACTATGTTGTTTGAACTGACCTAAACTCACCCGCGGGCTATATGGGTTCAACTTCCCCTGTTGGAAGGGCCCAATCCATGCTAGTCGCATGTACCAAGGAAAGGCTAAAGACACCAAGTTGATAGGGATAAAAATATAATGTGTTCATCAGGCAAATGGTCATATTGACCCTTAACATCGGCAAATATAGTTTTTAGTATTGGTCCACCTGGGACTACACCTTTTGGTAAGCTATATAATTTTTTTAAGCCTAAATTAAAACAATTAGCACATAAACTCAACCATTCACTAAGGAGTCTTTATTAAGAAATTTTCAATAAGTTATCATCATACCAATATGCTTTCAAACTAATTCAATTATGCCAAAGTAGTTCCTTTAACCATTAGACTCCTATGTTCCATTTAAAATCCAAAACCATGGCCTCTAAGGGCATTCTAAATCAATATTTATCCATTTATCCTTTAATGCAATGCAATAATTTCAAAAGACACGTTAAATTATGCAAATATCCATATTTAAAAATCAAGGTTATGATCTAGGTTGAGGTTAATGTTATTACCAAGCAAAAAATTCATTAATTTTGGTGAAACACATTTCAACCATAATAAAAATGCACCTATTCAGTCAAAACCATCAATTAAAGCATAAATCATCCATTTAAAACATGTGAAAAGTAATTAAAGTAGTTACAAATAAAACCCCACAAACAATTTATAACCCATCAATTCAAAACACATAAATATTAATTAAATAAGTTCTACAATGCAAATTCAAGTTAAGGAATGAGAAACAAGCGTGAAATATAGAAGAAATTAAAGAAAATTCAGAGTTTAGACCCCAAATGATGAATTTTCTGTAAAACCCTTGAACTTTCTTTGTTTTGGAGTTAAAGAGGAAAATAATGATGTTTGATCCTGATAAGTGAAGAAAAAGGGTCAATTTGGTATTTTAAATTCGTTTGGGTAAAGGACTAAAAACCCCCTCACTCTAATTAAAAAAAATAAAAATTAAATAAAATTAACATAGCAGTGTGGCACACCGCTTTCATAGAGGCTAGCCTCTATGCCAAGCTTCTATCATGGAGCACAAGTGGTGTGGCACGCCACTATCAGAGAGGCTTACTCCTCGGGGTCCTAAAATGGGCACTAAACTCCTTCAAAAAATTCTGAAACTTTCTCAAAATACCCTTTTAACATCCCTAATCATAATTCAAGTAAAAAATAAATTTCATATATATAGGAGGGTTAAAAATAAATTGGTCAAAATTTTATGGGTTTTATAAAGTGGGAGCGGATCATCATGAATTTCATAGCTGGACTACCCCCGACTTTAGGGAAATTTGATTTTATTTGGGTGACTTTGGATTGATTAACCAAGTTAACACATTTCATTCTTGTGAGAGCTAGTTATAATGTAGAAAAGTTAGCCAAAATCTACATTAGAAAGGTTGTTCGACATAGTGTCCCTGTTTCCATTATTAATGATAGAAGCACTGTGTATACCTTGATATTTTAGAGTACTATTTATAATGAGTTCGGTACTTAGCTTGATTTATGCATAACATTTCATCCCCAGACCGTTGGTCAGTCCAAGAGGACTATTTAAGTGCTAGAGGACATGCTTTGGGAAAATGTTATGGACTTTGGAGGTCATTGGGACTAGTATTTTCCCCTAGTGGAGTTTGCCTACAACAATATTACAATTTTAGTATTCAAATAGATTTTTTGAGGTGTTGTACAGGTGAAGGTGTAGATCCATCATAGGATTATTCAACTCATTTGAGGTGAGACTTGGGGTACAAATTTGTTGAGGGATTTGACGAATTGGGTTGGACTGAATTAGTAGAGGATATTGGTTTTCTATAGTAGAGAGAAGAGTTATGCAGACTTTCAAGCTCACAATGTATCATATGTGATTAGAGACCATGTTCTATTAAAAGTTTCATCTATAAAGAGTGTGATGAGGTTTAAGAATAAAGAAAAGCTTAGTCTGAAGTTCATTGGTGAAAAAAGCTTACTTCGAGTTTCATTTGCCATTTTGATATCCTTGAATAGTATGGTGATGCAGCTTATAGGCTAGATTTACATCCACATCTATTGATTGTTCATCCTATTTTTCATGTCTCCATGTTAGGATGTAACGTCTAGATAAGAATCTAATGTGTTAGACTTTGATTTGTCCTTTAAGGAGGAGACTGTTATCATCCTTGACAGGCAAACTAGGAAGTTGAGGTTTAAGAGTATTGATTCAGTGAAGGTCCAATAGATACATCGTCCTATTGAGGTAGCTGCTTAGAGGTAAAGTCCGACATATGTCGCAGCTACCCCCAACATTTCATGACTTCAGGAACTTTATTTGCTTATAATTCAAGGATGAACTAGTGTTTTAGTGGTCAATAATGTAACAACCTATTATGTGAATTTTTTTCTGTGTTTTGATTACTTTGCCCATCCCCATAGTTGTTACATATTAATTTTATGGTATGGGATGGTTGTTTCTGAGGCTTTCAAGAGTGATTTGAAAGAGTTTGAGACTCTTAGAGTCTTTAAAAGCCATTAGTTTGACCTTGCTCGATATTTTATTTTTTGAGTGCCGAATGGTGATTTGGATAGTTCAATTTTACTTGGAATGTCTATTTTGGATTAGTAGTAAGGTTGGTTCGAGTTCAAAACCATTACTTTGGATTTCGACATTTTGTTTGGAAACCAGTTTAATTAAGATTTTATAGGTCATGAAGTCTAATTTGTTGAAAATGACTTTTTTCAAAACTTTGATGTTGCCATTAAGCTTGAAATATTCAAAACATCTAGTAGCATATTTGATTTGTTTCAGTAGAGTCCTAAATGAATCTCAAAGTTATGATCAAGGGATTCAAAATGACGTAAAACTCAATATTTTGTAGATATCTTGTGCATGCCAGATCCTTCTTTGTGAATGCAATCCCCTAAACATAAATACAAAGAAAGAATTCTTCTTACAACATGATTGTGAGGAGGTAGCTGTGATTGGAAAGGGTAACCAAGCCTGGGTTGGGTCCCTTTCTTCTCCACAAATACGACTAGACCTTTATAAATATAATGGGTTCGGGTTGGGAACTTTCGTGAATATGAACTCTATTTATTTTTCCCGGTCAGCATTGAC
The DNA here is from genome assembly GCF_002878395.1 of Capsicum annuum. Lineage (NCBI taxonomy): Eukaryota > Viridiplantae > Streptophyta > Magnoliopsida > Solanales > Solanaceae > Capsicum > Capsicum annuum. Next base: position 220,836,918 of record NC_061111.1, on the reverse strand, counting down.
CCTCGTGATCTGGAGGCTTGGGCCACGATCGCAAGGTATGATTCACATAATGTTACAAATACTTTTTTTTTTTGAGATTTTCATAATTTTTGAAACTTGAAGCTTTTGGTTAGGGAAATTTAATAGGTTTTCTTCACATTTTGTGCTTGGGTAAGCTCCAAACTCTTATTTCCATTGATCTTATCTTCAAAATAGCTTTTAAACCTTGATTTCAAAGTGGATTTTTGGGATTTTTGTCGATAAATATTTAAAATGGTTTTTTTCTATTAGAATATTTTTATTAGTTATTTTTATGTGGATTTTCAACTGTAGACTCCTATAACCTTGGGGAACATATTTGTAAAATAAAATTTAAATTTTATCCTTTTTATTTTTAATCTTATTTTTCAAACTAGTTTTAGACCCGACTTAAATATAGTTGATATGGGCATCATTAACTTTCTATGAATGTGTATATCTATATTTAATTTTAGCTTATTTTGAAGTTGTTTGAAAGGTGAAGGCTTTGTGTTGAAGTTTCAGGCTCAGATTTCCATCACTACAAAGTAGGTTATAGCTTAACTTTCTTCAGACAAGGCTGGGTAGTTGATATATGAGTAAAGCATGATACGAGTTGGGAAATTAGCCATAGGAGTATTATTTTGAGATTATTATTATAGTAGTGTGCCTGTGTGGGGCTTATATGCTTATTCTTATTGACTTGAGATATTATATATTCCATGTTGCCTGTGCGGGGGCTATATTTGACATCCTAGGACTTATTTGTGCAGTTTATGCCATTATTATTAATGTGATGCCCATGAAGGGGCTTGGATAGATATTTTAGTCATTTTGAGAATTATTTTTCCCTATCAGGATGAAATAACTGTGTAGGAAGATTAAAATAATATTATTAGTGTTTTACATGCCAATTTATCTCGGTGGTGCCAAGTGAGAATTGATATCATGAATTGTTTACACATTGAGTTGATTTTGAAGTCACTTATACAGGTATTTGAATGAATTTCTATTTAGGTATTGATTGGTTGTGAATATTTCATCCTCATTTCATACATACATACTCATGAGATATTAATACTATTGAGAAATACTAATTCAAAGAAAAATAAGAAATTTTTTAATAAAATCCTTGATCCTCAAACACTTGCCGGAGAGGTGGACTGAGATTTGAGGTAGTATACGAGTTACGAACCCCTATAGGTATTATCTTGGCATCGTTGAGGATCGATTAGTTATACAAAAAGTCATGCAATTATTTTCAATCATTCATCATGATTCCATCATCATTGCATACATATTTTTTGTGTATCTTTATGTACCTTTGATGTGTACTTAGTTTCCTTATATGTTTTCATATTTATTATTTCTGTATCGATCTCATATTGTAAAACTATAGTGGAGACGATATGAGCTATCATTTGAAAACTTTTCTATTTGCAGGTGACTTGATCATAGTAACTATTACTCATTTTATTTTTGATTTTCTCTAGCAGCCTATGATACCTATTGAGTATAAATTGACCATATTCATCCCTATTGTGCCCTTTCGATGTAGATCAAATGTACATTACGATCTCTGATTCGTGCTACTTAGAGTTGACTTTTGAGGTACTAGCATACTCTAGAGTTTAGACCTAATTTTAGCCTCTTCTTGTCCTTATCTTGTCATTACTCATTTTGAGAGACATACTTATATTTTTATATATTTGGTTATGTCATAGATGCTCTTTACTTATGACATCAAATTTAGGGGGTTTTATGTATGTTTCATTTTAGAGTTTTGCTATATATATGTGTGTTTTGATATGAGTTCGTTCTAGAAGTCTTGTTGTTTATTTAGTTTTATTTCATACTTTCTTTCCTTTTTGAGTAACTACCTTACCTACAGAGGCTAGATCTTGGTGGTGCCATCATGACCTTAGTTTTTGGGTCATGAGATAGGTTTAGGACAACTCTTTACAACTACTATGATGCCTTCACTAGACACTACATAAGGTTCTGAGTTCAACTAAAACTCACATTTAGAAAACTTAACATACAATTGGTCTCTCTATTTAGGCTAGGGGAACCTTTGATTTGGGTCCCAAGGCTTCTGGAATTATTTTTGGCAATTGGTCAAAAGTTGGTAAAATGACCCTTGGGTATGGGTCCCACATTTAATCAAAATGTTGAATTTGATAGGGTATCATATTTCATTTGCATTCACGGGATTCTAAATGAATCTAGAGGGGTCGGTGAAAACTTGGAAAATTTCTAAGTTTTAATGGGTGCATCCACTAAAGTGGACCTTTGGTTTCTCTAGTAGAGGCCGTTTTATTAGCTAGCCAGTTGCTTTAGAGGACAAGGCTATCCTAGCCAGGTATCGCATTAGCAGTAATACGCCGCTTTAGCAATGACCGCTTAAGCGACACATGGGGAGCATTTATTTTAGCTCCTACCCAATTTCTCCCCATTTTTCAAAAGTCTCAAGAGCCTTAAAGAACTAGTGAGTAAGGAAAATTAGGAGATCGTGGGGTATTTACGAGCTTAGAATAGCCTTTTCCTCATCATAAACCTTGTAAGTTTCTGTCTAATTCTTAGTTTAATTCTTCAATTTAGTCCTAAATTCTCAGAATCTTGTTGAATTGATTTTTTTATCATTTAACCTCAAAACCTACCCATTTTTAAAGGTAAATTATCCTTGAGCATAAAGGGACAAGTTGATAGTTTCAAAAGTGTGATTCCGCAAGTGGGCTCCACATGGGATTTTAGCTTAATTTTGGACCCGAAGCATAAAAATGAAGTATGGGTACCACTGTTCTTGTATTAATAAGTAGATTATAATTTTGATACCATGGCATCGAGTGGAAGCTTTTCTGAAGAAAATCAACAATTTAGTAGAATTTATCGGGCTTTCTTTAGTGTCCAGGTAGGCTAGGATTACCGTTCTCTTATATTGGGCTTAATTATAGTATTGATATGATATTGTTCTAATTTTGGGTTAGGAATTAGGACTTAGAGGTATATTTAGTGTGAATTGGATTATTTAGCCAATTATGGGACCGTACTTACATGTAATTGACTTAACTACTCGTTTCTTTGGTGAATTTATTATCTTTGGTCTCAATAAGGCTTATTAGTACCTTGTAGTGAAAGTTGACACCTTAGTCTAGTTTGAATTTTACTTAGCGTGGATTTTTGGAGTTAGAAGTAGACTCTTTTGGCCCATCTTAGGCTAATATACTATTAGCTCCTCGTAGACTCAACTGGTCTTTATTTGTTACCTTGAATTTGGTGTTTACGATATAGAAAGACCTATGGTTACGATTTTAAGTTAAACATAGTTAGTGTAATTACTGCTATTACTTCTTCTTGATTGCATCCATTGGGCTCATAGGGGCCCATGTTGGGTTATTTACTTTGTTTGTGTTTTATGGATTTACAAGGGCCTAATTATGTTAGAGATAGCTATGTTTTCTTTACTATAATTATTCTGGCTGCTCACTTTCAGTATTTGGAGAATTATTCCAGGTTTGACCTTTTTCCTTAACTTAACTTATTTATCTTGCATTTTATTGTATTTATATAATGATTTAGCTCAGCCGGTTGATGGTGCCTACTGAGTAGCGGTGGCTTTGGTACACATAGTACAATTCTATACCTTTTTGGTATAGATTCGAGTACTAGTTTTCATTGTTGATGCTAAGATTGTATTAGTCAGAGTTCACCAATTGGGTGAGCTCTCAGAGACAGATATGACCTTCTCTCCATCATTTATTTTTGGATAGTCATTCTATTTTGAGATTTTTATATATTTGAATTTGATAGTACCCGTATTCTTTTAATTAGAGGCTCTTATACCGAACTTACTAGGTCGTAAAATGTTATTACTTTTTTCATTATTCCTCTTCAGTTATATTATTATCCTTATGTTTTATGGCTTGTGTTCTATTTATTTACATAGTTTCGACATTTCTGCCATATTTCATCAACTAGCCCCTTACTTATAGTTCCAGGCTACGGTTTGACTTACCTACTGGTAAGGTAAAGTAGATGCCATCATGATTCTTTAAATTAAGTTGTGATAAATTAGTATTAAGCCTAGATTTACCGGTATTATTGGTACAAAAACAAATGTCTAGTTGAGTCTCGTGGATCAAAATGATGATATTTATTTTTTATCTTTGGGAGGCCATAGGATAGATAATATTAGGATATCTTTAGTTCCTTCACTTATTTTGGGTCTAAGAGTCTGTGTTGGTTTTTGATGTTTATTTTATTTCACTCTTTCGCAGATGGCAGGGACGTGAGATACTACTACTAGAAACGAGGACCTCAGGCTCTTACTAGAGATTCTACTAAAGGACATGGATGACCTAGAGGTCAAGGGTAAAATATAGATGCAGTCCCATCTAGAGATCAGGATAAAGAGCCTTTGTAGACCTTATTTCTTCTCTCACGCTAGAAATTCTCTACTCTGGCCAGTGGTAGGCCAAGGATAGCCCAGGCTCCATCGAGGTTTATTTATTTGTCATGAATCTATAATGATTTGGTTTAGCTATTGGGTTTGCTTAGTGGTACATCATTTGATGGTGCTTATTCTGCAGATCAAAGTGGTACCAAGGTAGGGAAGCAACCTATAGTTGTGGCTACTAGAGTTTAGATCTCTCCAGTGTTGATAATTACTTAGAGGATAGTTGTGCAGCCTCCTATGTCTGTTGAGGAGCAAAAGATGTTGGGTAGATTCTTGAGATTGACTCTGTCTAGGTCTTTTGGGGCATCGAGTAAGGATGCATATGAGTTCTTAGTTTCTTGTGAGAATAGGCTCCATAATTTGCACCCAGTAGAGACTTGTGGGGTTGACTATACTATTTTTCAGTTGGATCTGGCTTTTCTATCTTCCCCAGGGATATCGACTCAAATCTTTGAGATTTTCTTAGAGAAGTATATGTCTCATAGCCATAGAAAGCACCTCAAAGATCAATTATTTAGATTGGAGCAGGATTCTATGACTATCTTAGAGTATGAGGCTCGATTTTACTATTTGGCTAGGCATACTACATCTATCTTACCTACTGAGTATGAGCGGAGTCAGTGTTTTATTTTGGGATTAATACTTATCTTCGCATGGCTATGCAAAGTTTAATAGCCATTGGTAGGTTTTTTATTGAGGTTTCTTATCATACTCAAATTATGAAGAAGATGTATCATGAGGCCTAAGGGGGACAAGTAGTTTCAGTAGGTGCCACAATAGCTCATGATTAAGAGGCAGTGGTTCTTAGGTTATGTACCCTCTACACCAATTTTATGAATATTAGGGTCATTTTAGTAGGCTTGTATATGCCGCACTTCAGCTCATTGGTGGGTTCAGTCTATCTACAACAATCATCTTGGCCAGGGTAGTGCTCAGCTTTTGAGAATTTCATGTTCTGGGTTTTCTAGACAAGGTGGCTATTTTGGGTTAGCCGGATCTTCTAGATATAGAGCAGCGTCTAGGTCATATTATGAGTGTGGAGCCTTTGACCATTTCTTTGGAAAGTGTCCCAGGCGTGGGGCAATTGTATATGCAATGTAGAGTGTTCTACAAATTAGGGCAGTATTGCCCGTTGCTAGAGGTGGTATGTAGGGTCATTGGGGTGGTCCTTAGGGTTATCATGGAGGTTCCTAAGTAGGTATGATAGGTGATCAGTCAGGCACCCAGCCAAGCGATAAGCGAGGTAATTTAGTTGTACCTAGTATACCAGAGACAAAGTCTTCAGATGCTATTATTATAGGTACAATCTAAGTATGTAATCAATCATCTTTTGCTTTATTTGATTTGGGATACACTTATTCTTATGTGTCTACTTATTATGTACTTTTGTTTGAGTTGTATTGGGATTCCTTATCTATGCCATTATGTGTATCTACTCTCGTGGTATGATTCTTTAGTTGTGGATTGGGTTTCTAGATCATGTGTTGTGACTAATTAAAAGTTTGATACTTAGGCTAATCTTATCGTATTAGATATGGTGGACTTTGATATGATTTTGGGCATAGACTAGTTATCCCTTCATCAGGCAGTTTTAGATTATTTTGCCAAAACCATTACCTTAGCCATGCATGGCATACTCTCGACCGTATGGTAGGGATCCTTTAGCCATGCACCAATGGGAATTATTTCTTATATTCGAGCTAAGAGACTTATAATAAGGGGTTGAGAGTCTTATCTTTCTTATATTCGTGATGTTAGTATAGAGAGTCCTTCGTTTGACTTTATTCCTATAGTTCATGATTTTCCAGATGTTTGTCCTATCAGTCTACCTTGTCTTCATCCTAAGTGTGATATTAAGTTTATTATTAATCTTGAGTTGGGCACCCAATCGATTACTATGGAACCTTACCATATGACTCTTGCCAAGCTTAAAAAGCTAAATTTTAGCTTTAGAATCTTTTGGGTAAGGGTTTTATCAGACTAAATTTGTTGCCTTAGGGTGCTCCTTTCTTGTCCGTGAAGAATAAAGATAGTTGCTTGCGTATGCGTATTAATTACAATCAACTTAATAAGTTAATAGTAAAGTATATGTATCGTATGCCTTGTATTGATGACTTATTTTATTAGCTTTCGGGAGCAACAGTGCTCTCTCAGATTAACTTGAGGTCCAGTTACCATCAGTTGAGGATTTGGGATGAGGACAACCTAAAGGTAGCCTTCAAACTCGCTATGGTCATTATGAGTTTATGGTGATGTCTTTTGGGTTGACCAATACCCCAACCACATTCATGGATTTGATGAAATACGTGTTCATACCTTATTTGGACTCCTTCATGATTGTGTTCATCGACGACATTTTTGTGTATTCGAGGAGTAGGAATGAGCATATACAATATTTGAGGATTGTTCTTTAGACTTTGAGAGATCATAATCTTTTTCCAAATACTCAAAGTGTGAGTTTTGGTTTGAGTCGCTGACATTCCTAGGATACGTGGTGTTTAAGAATGGGATTATGGAGGGCCTATCAAATATTGAGGCTATTTTTTATTGGAATAGTTCTACATCTCCGTCTAAGGTTTGTATCTTCATTGGTTTGGCAGGTTAATACAGGCAGTTCGTTAAAAGATTTGCTATTATTAGAGGCATTATTTATATGGTGTGCATTTTGAGATCTACATGGATCATCATAGTCTTCGGCATCTTATGACTCAGAGAGAGCTAAATTCTAAGAAGCGGAGGCATATAGAGTTATTAAAGGATTATGCCGTCTCTATTCTATACCATTCGAGCAAGGCAAATGTTGTAGCATATGCCTTGAGTCAAAAGGCGATGAGTATGGGTATCTTGACTTCTATTTCTATTTCCAAGAGGTTGTTGGCGTGGGACATCCAGTCCTTAGCCAACTTAATGATGTGACTTGATATTTTAGACCCTATGAGGATCCTTGATAGTATTGAGGTGAGGTCTACCTTATTTGAGCAGGTTTGGAGTCACCAATTAAAGGATATGGGACTTTGTTTCATTAGTAATCAGGTGCTGAGTAGTAAGTCCAGGAGGGATACCATAGATTCTAAGGGTATTTTGAGATATGATAGATGCATTTTTGTTTCAAAGGTTGGTGACCTAATTTTATTGATATTGTGTGAGGCTCATAACTCCAAATACTCTATACACCTAAGGAAAACTAAGATGTATAGGGATATGAGGAAACACTATTGGTGGAGTAGAATGAAGAGAGATGTATGGACTTTATAGCTTGTTGCCTATGTTGTCCACAGGTGAATACCGAGCATCAGAGGCCTATTGGCCTGAGTTAGAGATTTCCCATTCCTGAGTGGAAGTAGGAGCGAATCTACATAGACTTCGTTAGTAGTTTGCCTTGTACCTCCCTGGCTCTGATGGTAGTTAGGTCATTGTAGACTGATTGAACAAATTAACACATTTTCTTCCTATTCAGATATCCTTCAATATTGAGAGATTATCCCATATCTATGTTTGTGAGATAGTTCCCTGCATGAAGTTTCTATATCTATTATTTTAGACTGCAATTCTTTATTTACTTCTAGCTTCTGGAGGTCTTTTCAAGAGGAGTTAGGTATTCAGCTGAATCTTAGCACCTTTTCATCCTCAAAACGATAAGTAGTTAGAGAGGACTATTCAGGTTCTTGAGGATATACTTTGATCTTGTGTTATAAATTTTGGAGGTTAGTGGGAGAAATATTTTAGATCAGTTTATCTCATATATAATAGCTACCATTTGAGTATTGAGATGGAGCCATTCAAGGCATTATATGGTATGCATTATCGATCTTCGATTAGATTATTTAAGACCTTTGAGGTTAGGCCCTGTGATATTTACTTACTTTGGGAGTTGTTGGATCGAGTCAGGGTGATTTAGGATAGGTTGAGGGCAACTCATAATGGACAGAAGGATTATGCAGATCATAGAATTTGTGCCTTGAGGTTTAGAGTTGAAGACCAGATATTTCTTTGAGTATCGCCCGTGAAGGGAGAGATGAGGTTCGGAAGAAGAGGTAAGCTCAACCCCACATATATTGGACCTTTTGAGGTCCTTGGCATAGTTGAAGCGGTGGCTTATGAGTTAGATTACCCTCAAATTTTGTCGTTTTCATCTAGTTTTTTATGTTTCTATGTTGCAGCATTACATTTTCTATGAGTCACATGTGCTTAGCTGGGACTTAGTTCAGTTGGATAAGAGGCTAGTCTTTGTGTAGAAACCAATTCACATATTAACCAGGGATGTCAGGCGGTTATGATCTAGGGAGATTCTAGTAGTTAAGATTTAGTAGGGACACCGCCTTATAGAGGGGGCTACTTGGGGATCGAGTGCGAGATGGGGGCCTAGTATCCCTACTTGTTCGATCCTTCAGGTACATCCAAACCCTTTATTTTTGTAGACAAAAGTCCTTTTAGTAGTGGATATTTGTATGACCCTCAAGGACATTTTCTGCTTTTCCACAAATTTTTGCCATTTAGAGCTTTCTTATAGCTTCTTAAGTTATTTGTGACTTACTATAACTGACAGTTCAGTTATCGGGCAGTATGTTTGGTGTTTAAAGCTAATTTTATGTTTTGAAGTCATCGCTGGTAAGAATGGTCTATTGGGTGAATATTTTAGGTTAACGGCCTTGTATATTCTGACAGTTCTATTAGGTTCAGAATATTGATTTTAGGCTAGGGGGATATTTGGTTCGAATCTTAAAGCTTTCGGACTCCTTTTGGACTATTGGTCATAATTTAATAGAATAGACTTTGGGTATGGGACCCATATTTTATTAAAACAGGCCCGAATATAAATTTTGATGGATCCATTGAGTATGGAATGTTGAATTTGATAGGGTAGTATAATTCATTTACGTCTGTGGGATTCCGAATGAATCCTGAAGGGTTGGTGGAAACTTGAAAAATTTCTGAGTTTCAGCTGGTGCATCCACTAAAGCGGGCCTTTGGTTGCTTTAGCGGCCAAGTTTGGCCTAGCCAAGTCACTTAATTGTAAGCCTATCCACTAAAGTGGATGTTGCTTAAGCGACAACTTATCTGCTTTAGCAGAGGGCCAGACCCAGCTATGTATCGCTTTAGCAGTAATATGTTGCTTTAGCGGTGACCGTTTAAGTGGTCTAGTGGCCGCTTAAGTGGCACCTAGGGAGCATTTATTTCAACTCTACCCAATTTCTTCCCATTTTTCACAATTCTTAAGAGCCTCAAATCCATAGATATGTGAAAAATAGGGAGAATGATCATTGGGAGATCATGGAGTGTTGGTGAGCTCAAAATAATCATTTTCTTGTTGTAAGCCTTGTAAGTTTCCATCTAATTCTTTTAATTTGTCAATTTAGTCCTAAATCTCTAGATTCTTGTTGAGTTGATGTGGTATCATTTGATCTTGGAACGCACCCATTTTTAAAGGAAATAATCCTTGAGCATAGAGGGATGTGTTGACGATTTTGAAAGTGCAATTTTGCATGCGGGCTCCACATGGAATTTTGACTTAATTTTTTATCCGAAACATAAAAATGCAATATGGGTACTATTGTTCTCGTATTAATTAGTATATTACTATTTTGATATATCGTGGCACCATGTGAAAGCTTTTTGAAAGAGGAAATTGCCAATTTAGCGAACTTTATTGGGCTTTCTTCAGTATCCAGGTAGGCTGGGCTTACTTTTCTCTTAGATTGGGCTTAATTATTGTATCAGAACCATGTTGTGCTAGTTTTGGATTGAGAATTAGGACTAGGAGGTATATTTAGTGTAAATTGGATCATTTAGCCGATTAAGGGGCCATAATTAGGCGTAATTGACTTAACTACCTGATTCTTAGGTAGAATTTACTATCTTAAATCGCAGTGAGGCTTATTTAGTACCTTGTGGTGAAATTTGACACCTTACTTTAGTTTAGGTTAAATTTTTCTTAGAGTGGATTTTCAGGGTTAGAAGTGGACCCCTACGGCCCACCTTAGGTTAAGATTACAGTTAGCTCATTGTAGACTCAATAGGCCTTTATGCGTTATCTAAAATTCATCTTTGGTCGAGGAGGTTTTAGGTATATTATGGCTTGTTCTAGATTGTGCTTGGGAGATGATAAGGCCGGTTTAAGTCCGGTGATTTATGATTGGAGATCAGTTGAAGTCCCACATCTACGATGATTTTTACATTCGATTCAAGTCCAGTATTCATGATATTAGTTTCAGTTCAAGTTTAGCATATGATGCATTATTTTCTGTGCAAGTTTGGAATTGAGAGGTTATTTATGATGATTATGGAGCTGATTTGAATCCGGTGTTTACGGTATGAAAAGATCCACGATTACAGTTTTGAGTTATGAATAGTTTGTATAATTACTGTTATTACTTCTTCTTGATTGCATCCATCGACCTTATGGGGACCTGCATTGGGTTATTTACTTTGTTTGTGTTTTTGGGCTTATGGGGGCATCAGTTATGTTATAGATAACTATGTTCTCTTTGCTATTATTATTTCGGTTGCTTACTTTTAGCATTTGGAGTATTATTTCAGGTTTGCCTTTTTTTCTTGACCCAACTTATTTATCTCACATTTTATTGTATTTACATTATGATTTAGCTCAGCCGATCGATGATGCCTACTGAGTACCCATGGATTCAATACTCATACTACACCTCTATACCTTTTTAGTACAGATTCGATACTAGCTATTGTCGATGATGTTATGATTGTACTGGTCAGAGATCGGAGATAGGGTGAGCTCTCAGAGCCGGAATTGACCTTCTCTCTATCTTCTATTTTTGGATAGTCTTACTATTTCAAGATTGTTGTATATTTAACTTTGATAGTACTTGAGGCTCTTGTACCGACCTTACTAGGTCACAGGATGTTATTACTCTTTTCATTATTCCTCTTCAGTTATATTATTATCCCTATGTATATGTCCTGTATTCTCTTTATTCGCACAATTTTGGGATTTATGCCACTTTCCACTAACTAGTTCATTACTTATAATTCCGAACCCCGGTTTGTCTTACCTACTGGTGGGGGTAAAGTACGTATCATCATGACTCATTAAATCAGATTGTGACACCACATTCATATTCCATGATAATATAATTTCATTTACCATTTCTCATTGATTAAACATGAGTTCTCAATAATTTTCTTTATCGTTTGTGCCATCTACTAACCCCGACTTATTTATTCCGGACAAGGCCATACTGAGTAATTTTCAATGCTCATTAACTGAAAGGAGATTATATGCTACTAATCACATCATATGGTGAGAGAAATAATAGATGGTTATAATCTTGCCAATAGCTTGAGTTACTTGTTTTGAGTCACCTCCTCCCTAGAATTTGCCCTGGTTCAAGACCCAGTTTATCTTCACCATTCACTAGTTTTTTATTCATGCTTTTCCTCTTCTTTCTTTTGACCAGACAATTTTTGTTGCAACGGATTGACTTATCCAATTTCAAGCTTTAATCATTGAGTTTGAAGGAACTGATACAATATTCTTGAAAGAAAGATGAACCCTAATTGAAGGGTAAGGATACAAAAAAAATAGAGAGATAGAGTTGTACGAAGAGATCAATGTTAGAGAAAGTACTCATTCAACAGTTCATTATGTAAGCAGGGAATGATGTGAAACTCGAGCACAACAGCTAGATCATTCATAATCAGTGGAGAAAATATGAAAGAGAAACTCAATTTTATTGTTCTATTAGTTTTACATTGTTTATTGCTGCTCTTATTTATAGAAAGGTTGTTGAGTTGAGTGAGCTTCTATTCAGATAATTGCCATCTCAGCATAACCGACTAAAAACCTAACAAATTGCCTAACAACTTATACAACTAACTCTGTAGATGACTCGCCAATTAACCAACTAACTAACTACTTTATCAATGTAATAGTAACTCTGTACATTTGCATATGCAAGAAGTGATGCAGTATGGATTATATACATATTAAAACACTCCCCCTCAAGCTGCAGGGTGAATGATGTTAAGCACACAAAGCTTAACCAACAAGTGTGTATGTTGAACTTGACTCAGACCCTTGGTGAGAAGATCAACAACTTGATCATGAGTGTGAACATATGTAGCTTGTATTAAGCCATCCTTGATCTTGTCCTTGATGAAATAGCAATCTATTTTAATGTGTTTTGTTCTCTCATGAAACATAGGATTATTGGCCAATTGTATAGCTGAATTGTTGTCACTGAATACTAAAATAGGCAGAGTAATGGAATTATTTAGATCCTTAAATAATCCAACCAGCCAGGTTACATCTGCAAGTGTTGAAGCCATGCTTCTATATTCAACTTCAGCAGGACTTTTGGACGCAGTGCGTTGTTTTTTGGACTTCTAAGATATTAGTGATCCACCCAAATGGATAGCATATCCAATAACTGAACGTCTAGTGTTGCGGCAAGCAGCCCAATCTGAGTCACACCAACAAGTAATAGTGGCAGAAGGGTCAGCTTTTAACCAAATGCCTTGACCCACTGAACCCTTGAGGTATCTGACTACCTCAGTAGAAGCCTCCCAATGTGAGTGTTTAGGATGTTGCATGAACTGGCTGAGGGTTTGGACAGTAAAGATGTTATTAGGTCTTGTGATAGTAGCATACATGAATTTACCAATCAGTCTTTGATAAGAGAAAACATTTGACAACAACTTATCTCTTTGTACACCTGTGGATTGATCATATTCAATGGATGTCAACCTGAGATTGGACTCTAATGAAGTGAAGGAAGGCTTAGAAACACTAAGACCTATATTAGAAATTAACTCAAGGATGTACTTTCTTTGATTTAATATCACCCCAGAAGATGATTTAAGGATCTAAATACCTAAGAAGTACTTGAGATCACCCAAGTCCTTCGTTCTGAACTGCTTATGCAGCTTGTCTTTGGTGGCATTAATTAGAGTGCTGCTATCTATAGTAATGAGTAGGTCATCAACATACACCAAAACTATCACTATATCAACGCCTTTATATAGAGTGAACAGAGAATAATCATGAGCACTCTGTGTGAAACCAACCTCAAGTAAGGCATTAGTGAGGTTGAGATTCCATTATCTAGAAGTTTGCTTGAGACCATATAGTGACTTAAGTAGCTTGCAAACTCTATTCTCCCCCTGTCTTCTGAAACCCTTTGGTAGTTCTATAAACACTTATTCTTCAAGATCACTTTGTAAGAATGCATTATAGACATCCATCTGATGGAGAATCTAGCCTCTAAATACTGCCACAACAATTACACACCTAAATATGACTATTTTAGCAACTAGAGAGTATGTTTCATGATAGTTTAGCCCTTCTTGCTGGATATACCCCTTGGATACTAATCTTGCTTTGAACCTTTCTACCCCCTTATTAGTAAGGTATTTTATTTTGTATATCCATTTGGATCCCACAGTGTTATTGCCCTTGGGAAAGTCAATAATAATCCATGTATTGTTTGCCTTTAATGCTTGAATTTCTAACTTTAAGGCTTCCACCCACCTGTCATCCTTTACAGCTTGCTTAAAGTTCCGGGATTCAGTCAAATTGGAGAACTTTGATAAGTAGCATTGATAAGTGAAACTTGTTTTTCTATAAGACAAGCTGTTGGCTAAAGGATACTTACACCTTTGGCTCCTAGAGGTATCAATATAGTCATGCATCCACACAGGTGGTCTCACAGTTCTAGTAGGCCTGCTGATAAAAGCTTAAGTCAAAGAAAGATTAGGTGGACTAGCTTCTTTATCACTTGTGTCATGTATATCTAGATCAGGTGCTGCATCACCATCCGGAACAACATCTTTAATGAAATTATGTTTATCTAGAACCTCATCAGGAAGATCATCATCTGTAGAGTTTAAAAACTCATTGATATCTTCACCAGCTTTGGAAGTTGTTGCAGGTTGTGATTCTTTCTGTAATGGATCAAATAGGAATGTTTCTTTTTGGAACAAAACATCTCTACTAATAATCAACTTTTTGGAGTGCAAATCTAGAAGCGGGTATCCCTTTTGAGACTCTAAATATCCTACTAACACAACAGGTTTTGCTCTTTCAGAAAATTTGTCACTTCTGGGAACAATTGTGACATAGCATAAATATCCAATCACCCTTAAGTGAGATAGCTTGGGATCCTTGAAAAATAACATATGGAATGGGCTTTTCCGACTAGAACTGGGTATGGTAATCTATTCATGATGTATACTACAGCCTTGACATACAATCCCCAATATTTGATTGGCAAATGGGATTGAAATTTCAGGGCTCTAGCCATGTTTAGTATCTATTTGTGCTTCCTCTCTATAACTCCATTCTGTTGTAGAGTGTAAGGGCAGCTAGTTTGATACAAAATATCCAAAGACTGAAACAATGCATGACATTGAGAATTGATGAACTCAGTCCCATTGTCAGACCTTATGGTCTTAATCAACACTCCAAATTATGTCTTGATCATAGATATGAAGGTCTTAATAGCCACTATAGTTTTAGACTTTAAATATAACAACTGTACCCAAGTGTATCTACTATAATCATCAACCATAGTCAGAAAATAATACTTATTATCATAGGTAGCAGTTTTATAAGGGCCCCAAAGGTCCTGTATACAAGATCAAAACATGTAGAGAATCTTGAAGTACTATGAGGGAATGATAGTCTTGTTTGTTTAGCTAGTGGGCATATTGTACATTTATTCAGAATATCTACATTATTATGACCCTTCAAAAAATCTGATGATCTCAGAACCTATGAAGCTGAATGTCCAAGTCTTTGGTGCCATAGTGTGCAACTTGGACCAGAAACTTCTGCAATTATCTTGCCGTGCTTTAGTACTGCAGGTCTAGTGTTATCTTTTCTCTCTCCTCTAAGAATGTAAAGTCCACCCTCCTGTCTACCAATTCCCTTCACCTTTCCACTGAAGAGGTCCTAAAATACATAGAAATCAGGATAGAAGGAAATAAAATAGAAGAGTTCCTTGGTTATCTTAGCAACAGACAGTAAGTTAAGTCTGAAGTCTGGGACAAAGAGAACATCCTTGATCACACCATCTGCAAACACATAAGACTCTCCAATATGTGAAATGTTTACTTCATCACCAGTAGGAAGGTGTAGTTTATCCTTTTGACCTGATACTAAGACTGTACTATTTCTAAACATGTGTTTATGTACAGCCAAATGATGTGTAGCCCCTGAATCCACAATTCAATTATCAAGATAAGTTTTGGATAGAAAACAAGTGGTTATACCTATCATGTTGACTTATTTCACGTCCTTGGTGTCCTTATTCAGGATACTCATAATTTGAGTGTATTCTTCATCTGTGAAGGTGTGAGCCTTTGCCAGTGGTGCAGGTCCTTGATCATGGATTAAACTAGCAACATCAACTTGTCCTGTGCCACATTGGCTGATTGAGAAGGCTTGTTGGCTGTGTTGTTGCCACTACCTTATGAGGAATAGCTATTTCCACTATCATATGGCCTGGGATTAGTAGCAATGTACCATTACTTTTTTTTATTCTTTCAATCAGTAGGATAGCCAATCAGTTTATAGCAGCTCTCTTTGGTGTGACCTAATAGGTGACAATAATCACACTTTTTGCTCTTATAGTTAGTACCTCCCTGACCATAACTATAAGAGCCATAGTTTTGATTCACCCGCATGGCTAGTGCTTCTGACCTGTCATGTACATCAAGCATACAAGAAGAATGCTTGATCTCATCCTCTACAAGTATGGCATAAGCTTGATTGATAGTAGGAGTGACTCCTTTGAGTAAAATTTGCCTCCGAGCTTGATCATAAGACTCATTTAAGCTACTAAAAAACTGTAATAGTATCAATTGACACATATGATCTGAATATTCCAAAGATTTAGGGCAGTCACAACTAGGATTGGGAACTAACACATCATACTCACTCCACAAACTTTTTAATTTGGTGAAATAAACTAAAATTGAATCAGTACCTTGAGACAACATGTTGATTTCTCGATGCAACTGATAGATACGCATACGATTCACCTTGTCAAATCTCTCTTTCAGATCTTCCCAAACTGCACAAGCATTTGTAGCATAAACAATACCAGATAGCAGACTCTCACTGACTATGTTCATAATCTAGGATAAATAATCACATTACATGTCTCCCATTGCTCATGAAGTTCGTCCCTATATGAGTCCTTGTTGCATGATCCAGTGACAAAACCAAACTTCCCCTTTCCTAATAGTGCAATGCGCATTGAACGACTCGACAAGTTGTAATTTTCTGAACCAGTGAGTTTGATGGGGACGAGTACAACATTAGAGCTATCTGAAGTGGTAATGAAAAGAGGATCACTTTGATCGATCTTAGGAGCCATAGCTAAACTGATTGAATCAATAATGAATTGCAATCATGAAGGAGAAGCCGATAACAGAGATCACACAGTAAACATGTAGAAGAAGAAGAAGAAACCGATAACAGAGATCGCAAAATTTCTTGGAATTTGTAGATAATGGAATGAGAAGTGAAATGAATCTTCTCAGTAATAAGCTCGTGGATCTGATACCATACGAAACTCGAGCACAACAGCTAGATCATTCATAATCAATGGAAAAAATGTGAAAGAGAAACTCAACTTTATTGATCCATTAGCTTTACATTGTTTGTTGCTGCTCTTATTTATAGACAGGTTGTTCAATTGAGTGAGCTTCTATTCAGCTCATTGCCAGCTCAGCCTAACCGACTAACAACCTAATAACTTGCCTAACAACTTCTACAACTAACTTTGTAGATGATTCACCAATTAACCAACTAACTACTTCATCAATGTAACAGTAACTCTGTACACTTGCATATACAAGCAGTGATGTAGTGTGGATCATATACATGTTGAAACAAATGAACATAAGATATAAACTTAGTTGATTAGGCTTAACCAAATATAATTGACACTAACCAACCAACCAACCTAACTCCTAATTATCTGATTATAACTAGTTAGTTTGTTACTTATTGTACAGCAGAGTAAATCAAATGACCATACTGCCATTATATCACTTAGCAATAAACTCCAAGAGGTATATTTTAAATTTTACTTCCCCCTCTCAAAACACCTTTGGCTTTCCGATAATAAATTTGATTAATAATTGAAGTTAAATTGGATTAGTTCAACTTGTTTAAAATTAAAATTTTAATATACCAAAACTAAAAAAAAAAAATAAAAAAAATGCTAGTTTGGTAACTGCTTAAAAGAAGAAGTGGAGACAATTCGTGAATCAGGAAATTAACACTGACATTCAATGTAAAATTTTCTCTGCTACATATCGTAATTGACGCCCGATAATGTACTATAGTTTTATTAGTAGCGACATGAAAGTAACTTGCATAGATCAACCGACCTTTGGAGGTCAGTATTACAGTACGTATTACAATATAGCAAAACTCAAGAATTCCAATCCTACAATTCCAATAAATGTACCATCAATCTTCATTCTTTATTTAATCAAGACTCAATCAAACTTCTGGCAAAAGATGGCAAAATGAAAGCTGCTTTATGAATCTGGAAAGAAACACACGAAAAGAAAAGATATTATGAAAAGTTTATTATAAAATTCTCGAAAAAGATAACAATAAAACAGAAAAACGAAATAGTGAGATATGAAATTACATCAGTATTGTAAAACTTGAGAGGTCCTAATTTGGATTTGACGTGAGTTGCATCTTTGTCAATTGGATTCACCGGATTCTTGAAGTCGACTTCTGCCCCCTCGGTGGAGCAGAGCATGTAACCAATTACACCACTGTAAAAATAAAAAAAATATTAGATGTACAGTCAAATCTCTTTATAGCAATGTTATTTGTCTCTTATTTTTTTAAATGCTACGATGAGATACTATTATAGAAAATAT
Organism: Capsicum annuum; assembly: GCF_002878395.1. Classification (NCBI taxonomy): domain Eukaryota; kingdom Viridiplantae; phylum Streptophyta; class Magnoliopsida; order Solanales; family Solanaceae; genus Capsicum; species Capsicum annuum. Next base: position 220,818,584 of record NC_061111.1, on the reverse strand, counting down.
ATAATATTATAATATAACATAACAATATGAAAGTCAGTTTTATTAAAAAAAACTAGATTGTTATCGTGAAATATCATTATAAAAAAATTTGATGGTAGATAGAAGTAATAAAGTAGAGAGGGAAAGAGAGATACGTTGGATAAGTTGGAACAGTAGTCCAAGCGTAGTTGACAGAACCCTTAAAGACTTGACGACAATTAGCAATGATTTGTTTAATAATATGCATATGAAGCCATATGCTTTCAGCTTGGGTGCAAACAACTCCTCCAGGTCTAAGTGCTTTGGCTACTGCCTCAAAGAATGGTCTCTCAAACAAGTCTTTTGCTGGACCTGAAAATATGATTTAGAAACAAAAGATGAGCTAATACAAATTTCGTAAGGATTTAACTTAGAGCTTAAATTTTATTTATCGTTGGTGTAAATAAGATTTGTGCTGGTATTAGTGATTGTTGGCATGTAATAACTAGTGGTTATGACGATTGTTAGTAGTGGTTAATGATGGTGCTATAAATGTGGTGGATGATAGTGATATCTGATGGTGGTGGTGGTGGTGATGCCTAATAGCCGTAGTTGTCAATATACAATGGTGGTTGATGATAATGATTATCGATAATGATTGATGATTGTAATGCTAATAGTATTTCGTGATGACGATTGTAGTAATCGTAATGGTGGCGATTTATTTAATTGATGACAATGATCATGGTTATAGTTGAGCTTGGATGGTAATTATAGGTGATGAATGATAGTAATTGATAATAATGGACGGCGATGATAATGATGGTTGGTTTGGGTGGGTGGGAAATTTTATATTTTAAATTTAGTATTTTAATCCGTTTTACAATTGTCTTGTTTTTTAAGATGTCGCTAATCTCACATGCTTTAATTGTCTTTTAGGTAATTGGTCGATAGTGTAAGACATTTTTTTACGCCATTAATGTATAAATACTAAAATTATTTTATTATCACATTATTAACTCTGTTATAGTGTATTTAAATATAAATGGTGTTTCTATTAAATAGAATACCAATAGGATCAGAGGAGTCCACTATAATAGCATCATAATATCCTGCTTGTGCAGCCTTTACAAATGCAGCTCCTGAAGGAAAAAAGAGAACCAACGGCATATAAATTAACCAGAAAAAAAAATGTGACAAATTAAATGAAATAGTAATACAGAAGTGATGATATATGCACACACCATCACCAAGAACCAAGGTTACACGAGGATCATTAAAATTAGCTGCTAAGTAGGGGAAAAATTTTCTAGACACCTGTAGAAAACAAAATAAAAAGAGATTATCTTTTAATTCCTTTTCAATAATCGTTTTTCAAATGTATCAACAAAAACAATTTGTAATTTGTATGAACGAATATAATTTTATTAAGTTTTATCAGTCCTTTTACTTACATCGACCACCACATCATCAATCTCAACAATGTCTATTTTTTCAATGGTAGGATAACGAAGCACTTCGAATAATGTAAATCCAATACCTCCACCAATGATCAACACCTACAAATGTAATTTAAAATTAAATAATTACCTGTTATAACATATAAAAAGTGACATAATAATATATATAAAAAATTATGTGATCAATGTATATAAATTAGACTTAAATATAAAACCTTTTTTGGGTTTGGAATGGAACCAAGTGGGAGATGAACAATCATTTCAGTATATGGAAATCCACCATTCTCTGTATGTTGAATTGCTCCATCTAATGTCAGTACCTTCCCATAAGTTGCTGACTGTACACAACAACAAGAAGTGTAGAGAAAATTATTACGTTGCATATCATTGAAATATAATGTAAAGGAGTTAAATATTTATTTATAACATAGTATTGAAATGTAGGGAGGTTAAATAATTATTTATAACATCTCACTAAAATGTAGAGGAGCTGATTATTGAAATACTACCTCAAAGAGCATGACATCTTGATAATCAGACTTCCCCTGAAATAGCAACTTCTCTATTTTCAGTGAGAATGCTTCACCTGCAAAATTTGATTATTTCTGTGATTTAGAACGTACTGTGAACGTTGTCATTCTAATCTTCAAGTTGTCCCCCCCCCTTTTTTTTTCTCAATTTCAAAATTTTATAGCGATGGTGTAGTTCAAGATCATATAATAAACATTGTTATGGAAAAGAAAACAAGAATTAGCAATAGATACGTTATATCGTTAAATAATAAAAAATCGTTACTAATCCTATTTAGTAACAGAGTTTTATTTGTTAATTATGGGATATTTAATGATGAGTATTGACGAAATAGCAAAATCTGTAGCTAATTTCTTTTTCCTTTTTTTTTTTGTTTTTTGTAATAGTGCATTTTTTAATGTCGTTATGTTGGTTATGTGATATTGTTACCCGTTTTAATTTATAGAGACTATTAGAGGAGTAGATGAAGTAGAGGAAATCATGAGATCGACCTCTTGCCTTCTTACAATTAAATAGAAGTAAATGACATTTTCATACTCCCTATTTGTAATAATACAATCTCTCAAATGTAAAAATGAAAATCTCTCTCGATCAGAAGTTTTAACTCTTTTGTTAATTGATACCAACCTGGCCATAACGAGCTAAATTCTGAAAACCAACCAGGCTTAACAGAGTTGGAGCTCCCTAATATTTTTCTGCCATTGTCATGAGCTGTGGCGCCGTTCAGGTAATCGGAATTGCCATTCATGTGGTGGCCATTTGTACTATTTTTAAGGAGGGCAGAGCCATTTGTGTGGGTAGGTGACATGACTTCCATATTTTTTTCAAATTGAAGAAGCTAGAGTAACTATTATGTTTGAAGAAGTAGAGCTTGATGTCCCGCTCCCTCAAGGTATCCATGTATTTATAGTGATGAAGTGCTTGTGTTGCAATGTTTGGGACGGAATAATGGAGGGGGTGGCTCGAAATAATAATAGAGTTAACAGATTATTACAACGTGGTTAAATAGAATAGTGCCAAAGTGATTTTGGGATTTAAAATATATATTCTTGTCCTTGTGCAATTATTTGTACAATTTTTTTTTATAAGGTTGAACGTTATGCAAAACAATTAGATGGCGCAAGTTTTAAATAAGAACGTTTAAAGCTAAGAATGTTCATATTGACCAACCCAAACTAGGTGAAGTTTGTTTCGATTTGACACTATTTGCCCGTATGGCACATTAAGGGATCGTTTGGTAGATTGTATTGAAATGATAATGTATACATTAGTTTAATATATATTAGTAGTACCTTATTTGATATACCTTTTTACCCTATGTAGCATTAGTTATACATTCTATTGTATATTTGAGTATGTATTACTAATACCTCAAAATCAATGGCTTTAGTAATGCAATGGATCTAATGCATGCATTTACATGCTTAAAGACCCTATTACCCCTCAAAAAATTTTTCGCATCCTTTCCAACATATATATTGAGGGTATTATGTAAAAAAAAAAAAAAATTAAAAATTATGTAATTCAAGTTTTTTTTAATACACCGAACCAAACACTACATAAGAAAAATACAAGCATAACTAATGTAAGCATAACTAATACAAGTCATTACTAATACAAGCTTTACTAATACACCATATTTTGTATTATTCTTATACACTCTACCAAACGACCCCTGTGAACTCCGCGCACAAAAGGCACATGAACAACAAAAATTAAAGTGGGAGGTATTTTTTCTTCTATTTTATTATCTTTTTTATTTTATGTGTCATCACTTTTTTTGTTCATTTAAAAAAAAATATTATATTTCCTTATTTGATAATTATTTAAACTCAAAATTTTACTTTTACCCTTATTGATTGCACTTATAAGACTACTTAATTAAAAATAATAATAATACATTATTTTAATAAAGAATAATTTGATAAAAAAAATATCAAGTCTTTAATTATTTCTTAAACTTCGTACCCAATCAAATCATCACATATAAATAAAACAGATGGAATATTTATCATGTTTCAGTGTAGACTTTTAAAAGAAAAATTAATTAAAAAATAATATAGTTAAATTAATTTTATTTATTAAATCTTTTAATTTATTACTTTTTCTTGGGATATCATATATTATATGTTTTTAATATTTATGACTAGAAATAAAGATGAAAACAAATAACCAATTAAATTTTGATTTTGTAAAATGACATTAATTTAAAACCGTTTATTTTTAATAAGTACAGTATGAGTATGAGAAGTGAAGTGACAAAAAATATTCAAGCATTTTTTTTTGTACTTTTCTTTATTTAGTTATGGGCCCTCCTAAACCCCAATTTTACCTTTAACTTTCTTTCTTTTTTCATTTTTTTTTAATTCAATTATTTTCTTTCTTCTCAATTTAATATTCTTCCACTTTCCAACATTAGCAAACCTTCAAAATTAAAAATTCTAGAAGATGGGAAAATATCATTAACGTAAAGATTTCTCTAGCTTAGATTACATAAAATGGAGTATATTTGAAGCTGAGAAAGTAGCGTTGTGGCGGAGGAACGGAGATGGGTATAGGAAAAAGGTTTTTTCTTTTCTTTTCCTAGTTTTTGGATCATAAATTAGTTTAAAAATATTTTTCTTCTCATATTTTATTTTTAATAATTATTTTAAATATATACGCCACATTTCTTTATTTGACACACTCTTTACATATTTGGCTAATTCGACAAAAAAAAAGCTAACCCGGAGTAAATTTGATATAGCTTGGATGGTCAATAGAAACAACTCAAAGTTTAGAGAGAAAAATGAGCTCAAAGTTCCTCTCAAGTCCTTAATTAAAAAAAAGGGATAAATGGATCCTACAATGTTATTAAATTAAAAGAAATAAAGTCGCTTAAACAATTAGAACAGTTGTTCGATAACTACATTAGTTGTCTCAACAACTATCAAAGTTGTCGAACAACTTTGCAAAGTTATCAAGCAACTTTGATAGTTGTTGAGATAACCTCTTTAGTTGTTGGAGCAAAAATATTAAAAAAAAACTGATTCTTTTTTGTCTCTTTTACCTAATTTTTAAAACTTGAAGGATTTTCACTTAATTGAGAAACTTGTTTGTCTCTTCTGTGTAAGTTAAATACTGTGTCGACTTTAAGTGTCTCCGCATATATTCAACCTTTTTAAATGAAATGTCACTCACTAGCAGCGAACATGGCTTTGTAGCTATGCATTTCATGAAGTTTATTGCTGAGAGGAGCCAACATTGTAAATATGTGTTCGTCAGAATCTTCCTAAACTAGTAACTTATTTGTATTAAAAATTTATTTGATATGCTTAAATAGTCTATGGAGAACCTAGTAAGAAAAAGAATTGTGATTCGAAACATTAGATATATGGTTGATATGTCCTATATCGGATTACATACATGATGATTTGGACAATACTTTTATAATCATTATTTTGTAAGAGTAATGTTTTACTTTTCTCTGATAATAACTTAATCAAGATTGGCTCTTTCATTTCTGTGATCTCTATCAAGATGTCAAATTTCAAAATTTAGTCAAAAACTTTATGATATTAATCAAACAATTTGATAAAAACTACTCTCTATTTCAATTTATTTATTTTATTTTTCTTTGTTTGATGTTGTTGATGAGTACCACTGAAAATAAAATTTATATTTTTTTATAATTGTAAAATCCTTGAAAGACTTGGATGCATACCACGTGAAATTCGAATCGTATTTAAATTGAAAATTCTTAAGGGTTAGTTGAGTTACGTGCAATTTTTTCTTGACTTTGTTTATTTTTTCAATTGAAAATTATGAGAGTTTATTTTAGAAAACAAGGAAGGATCCGAAATTTCTCCCAAATTATGAGATTTTGTACAATATTATCCACCATTTCTATTCGATTTCAATTTCTATACGGTATCAGAGCAATATTGTTTTCAATTATCTTGTCACTTTCGTGTTTTGCTTAATATGAAAAACACTTTTCGACTTTTTGATTCACAATCTTTGAAACAAGTTTACTGACGTGGTCCTTCCATGGTGACTGCACTCGTCATCCCCTCTCTATCTTTCTCGCATAACAATCATCATCATTTTAATAGTTTTCTTACCATTCAAAAGGATCAAAATCATCATCATCAATTACCATCAATTTCTTTCTCCCATCAATTTTTTTAATATCAGATTTTCTCACTTTCACTGTGGTTGTATTTTTTTTTACAATCCCATTTTTTAATATTTTAAAGTTTTTCCTTGTCAGATTCTGTTTTGAATCATCATATTTTTGGCTTCTTATTGACAGTTTATTGCTATTCTCATTTTTTAAAGAGTCCTTTTTTGGGTGACAGCAAACATCTTTTATCTTCATTGGACCTCTCATTCGAATAACACTATTTTTATTTATTTGATTACGACAACAGAACAATACTTCAATTTAATATATTACTTGTGAAATTATTTCTTAGATCTTTAGTCCTATACTGAATAAATCAATTTTTCACATTATGCATGCTCTCTAGGTCTTTCATATCAAGTTGTTCCATCATAATGTTGTGAATTCCTTCACGAATTTTTATGTTCACATCTTCATTTGAATTGGAGAAATCCTTAAGTTTTTCTAGTCATTGATATCTAGTGATGATAATATTCTTGGTATTTCTTTTCCTCCAAATTATTTTCTTCAGAAGCCGACCTGCTATCATACTGCATTTTACTGCCATTAATATCCTCTTCTTTGCCATCAAAATTCATGATCATCCCAGACTCATCGTCAGAAGCATTATCTTTATCTTTTTCCCAGTTGACATCCTCTTTGCCAGGGAAAAAATCTTTGTCACTCTATTCATCCTGGCAAGACAAGCCAATAAACTCCCCTTCTACATAATTATCACTATCTGTAATGACTCTTCAGGTCATTTCCTTGATTTTCATGTATTTTTGATATTTTGAGTTTTTTCACAATAGCTACAGGTCATTTATGACTTATCAAAACTGTCGATTCGATTATCGGGCAGTCCTTTGATATTTAGGCTTATTTTCATGTTTGAAGCTACCATTGTCAATGAATAGGTCTCAAATCAAAACTCCCAGTAAACAAACTTAGAGGAGAATTCTGATAGCGCTATCAGCTCTGGAATGTTGATTTTAGGCTAGAAAGACCCTTGGATTGATTTCCGAGACTTCAGCACTCGTTTTAAGCTATTGGGTGAATTTTAGTTAAAACGATCCTTTGGGTGTAGGACCCATATTTGATTGAAATGACCTCAGATGGAAATTTTGATAGTGCCATTGATTCTAAAATATCAAATTTAGTGTGGTAGCATAGTTATTTCGGGTCCTGGGCCTTTATATTTCATTTTGAATGTTTAGATGAAAATTAGTTAAAATACCCTAATAGGATTCCGAGGATTAGTTTGTTGTAAACAATATTTTTTCATAAATTTGATGATTTTATCAAATCCATAATGCATTTTATGATTAATTTGCATTATTGATTCATGTTTATAGGGCTTCAGATGAGTTCCGAGGGTCAAAAATAGGTTTTGAAAGTTGTTGGTGCTGGTGTAGATGCTTTAGCGACCATTGACCATTTGATTGGGTTTCTTAAGCGACCATTTGACTGCTTAAGTGGTATTTTTTACCCTTTGAATAGGTTAAGCAATCAAAGTGTCGCTTAAGCGGCCATCGTTGAGTATAGGATCCAAACCGAGTTCATTTCATATTTTTGACATTTTGAAACTAGGAAGCTCTATTTTTTATGATTCTCGATGCACTTTTCTTATATAATCATTGTCTATGTGATTATTACTTTATAGTTTCTAAGAATACCCATTTCGTTTTTTGTATTTTTCAACTAAAATTGAGTCAAAGCCTTTTTCCGTCGTTATTGAAGCTTGGAAAATTATGAAAAATTATCCGTTGAGGCTAAGTTAAGGTAATTAACACCTCTTGATCATTTTTCACTATTTTTCCCCATTAAATTTTTCCTTTCGCCTTATAAATTCCTAGAAATTGGTTTTTAAATTTCTTAACTTGCGGGCTGATTTGGGCCTCAATTCGAGCTCCGTTTTTGCTCAAAGTTTGAGCATGCATTCCTTGTCCTTCGAGGGACCTTGTGAAGAACTTAATTTTGAATTTCATTAGTGGGCCCTTTTTGTAACGCCCCAAGAACCTATCCCAAGACGTCACATGGTGCTTAAGGTCACAGTGGCCTCAAGCTAACCCTCTAAGCCTGTCATCATTTTCAGAACTCACTACAACGAAAATCAAGCTAGAGTAAGAAGGAATAATCATGCCATGAACATACTGGTATGTGAAGAGATACTGTCCTGTACAATCAAAATACTGAAGTTCTGCACATACTGGTACTCTAGTCTGACAAAGCCTTTACTACATAAGACTGAGGATCTATTTGGACAGATCCCCTAACTGACTCATACTAAACTAAAAGGCAACAACCATATATTAATAAGACAAAATCAGGGACATAGGTTTTCAAACCATGAGGACTCACCAACTGCAGAAATATAGAATAAGGTACTCGAAGATCACTGTCGCTGTTGAGACTGAGCACCTGAACCTACATCACGAGGAAATATAGAACACAAAAGAGTATGGGAATCAGTACTTGGGAATGTACTGAGTATGTGGGGGTGTATGCAACATTTTAAATAATATCATACGTGTGTAAGAGAATCATGCATGCTGACAGTAATAACTCTCTTCGCTTGAATTAGCTGAAACATCATTTCCATAAACCATCGTTAAAACACATGCTTTGTAAATCTCATAAATCATTTGACTCAACTCAAACTCTTTGACTCATGAATTAGAGTGACTCGGTAACTCAAGGAACTTAGATCATTATGGACTTGGGAGTTTCTTATAACCGACATAAACTAAACCATGTGAGCCGCATGGAGTCCAACGTTTTGCCCCTCTAAGGAGAAAACCCCACATTGGCGGGAACATCGTACTCTTGTTAGGTAATACAACCTTAATTTCGTTATCACAATCCTATACTCGGCCTCTGGCCCACAATTATCAATATCAATCCTACGGTGGCACGTAGTTTTGGGGAAATACCACATTTCTCGCTCGGTGCTAAATACTCCTCCCAGACTCAGCTCAAAACGCGTTAGGAAATCCACCTTAATAAATATCAACTCATGGGTCTATCATAGAGACCAAAACATAAATATATCTCATCTGTAAATTATATACCACTGTGGATTCCTAACTCGACTCAAAATCAAAATAATTTTTCTCAACATTAAGTGTATTGCTCATTAAACCATGTCATATATCAAAACTTTAGGAAGACATCAACTACTCATTCTTGAATTTCAGTCCCAAATATCAATATACATATATATATATATATATATATATATTATAACTCGACTCAAAATCAAAACAATCTTTCTCAACACTAAGTGTATTGTTCATTAAACCATGTCAAATATCAAAACTTTAGGAAGACATCAAAAGACTCATTCTTGACTTTCAGTCCCAAATATCAATATATATATATATATATATATATTCAATAAACAACATTTCATAGAAAAGCTTGAATCATGACACTTATCTCAAATCGTTTAGAAATCATCAATACATAATAACAATATGCATCTCATGGCATAAATCCTCAATTTAAGAATATGATGGTAAATAAATCATAACAAAAAACTTAATCAACTCAAATCTCATAATTCATTAATAAAGTAATTTGGGTGTAAACCCACTTGCAAAGATCATGAAATTCCCATAGTAAAAATCAATTTTTTGGGCACTAGAATGAAAGGATATTCTTGTTCAAGCCCCACATACCTTGGATTATAAACTTGAGAATAAGAGACTTGATTGGAATTTATTTCTCGCACTTTTAGGCTAAGATTCTTGATGACTTTGACTTGGGTAACTTAATTCTCGAACCACTTTGAAACTCTATGGAAGATTCTTGAATCTTCTTGGAAGAAGATTAGATTTTGGGTTGGAGAGAAACCCTAGCTTCTAGATATTTCTTGGAAGAGAAATGAGAGAAAAATGAGGTTTTCTCGTCAGCTTGGATATATGTATAAGACCAAAATAGGCGAAAATGACCAAAATGCCCTTTTAAAAAGAGTTGAAAATTGCTGATCGGGGTCTGTGATGGTTGAAAATTGCTGATCGGGGTCTGTGATGGTAGAACTGACGGTCCGTCAGAGCAACTGAAGGTCCACCAGATCGTCCGTCACTCGAGTACCAAAAATGAGACATTCTTCCTCGACGTGACGGTCGAAGTGATGATCTATCAGGAAACTGACGGTCCACTAGATCGTCCATTACTCGGGGATCAGAAATGGGACATTCTGACTCGACTTGATGGTCCCCTTGATGGTCCGTCAAATTTTTGGTGGCCCACTATTTTGGCCGTTGCACGATGGCCAGAAAAAGGGGTTACTACCTTGGATTTACGAGAAAAGTAATGGTCCGCCAAGGACTTGATGGTCTACCAGATCGACCGTTAAACCTGGGCGATTTCAAAAATGCACAGTAAAATAGCCATAACTTTCTCGTTCGGTGTTGGATTTTGATGAAATTGGTATTGATGGAAAGCTTATTCAATGCTCTATATGATAAAAGGTAGAAATTAAAGAAATACGACACAATATAAACATCACTCACTTTGAAAGCTACCCCTATCCACTCAAAAGACAGATTTAGGCTTAAGAAACGATCAGGGTAGTACACTGTTGATGTGCCATGATTTACGACACTTTTGATGCTTAAAACTACAAAATATGTATGAACTTTGGTTATTTTATTAGATATGATGTGTGTTTGTGCTTATGTTGCAGGAAAATAGGTTTGGAAGTGATTAGAACAATATGAGAAGAACAAAGCTCCAAAAAGGTAAAGTCATTTCCCGTGAAGTCATTTCCCGGACTATGAGTCGTTGGGTGACTTACGACTTGTACCCCAAGTCGTTAGGAGAACAGTGGGAAGTTTTGAGAAGAGAAGTTAAGTGGATGTTGGTTACGACTCGTAGGATCTGACTATGAGTCGCATTAAGGATTGTTCTGAGTAAAATTTGGCTAAAGTACTGAAAGTAGAAAAGTGAAGCATAGTGAAGATGAGGCTGGAAATGAATCGTAGGATCTGACTATGACTCATTAAGACAAATCCTTCTGAGCATCTAGAGAAGATACTAAAAGTGGAAGTTTCACTAGAAAGGTAACAAATCTAGCCTACAACTCGTAGGGAGACATGAAGAGTCGTCACCACTGAATAAAGAAGATAGGAAACAGAGCTGACAACGAGTCGTCATCAATCCAGACGACTCATTGCCTGAGGCACAACCACTACCAACCTTATTTTTTCTTTTTTCTTTTGGTTAGGATTTATAGGTTATTTTATGAAACTATAAATATTTCTAATGTTTTTGTATTATTTTATGCACTTGTTTTGTGGAAAAAATGACTTTTAAAGTTGCCACTTAATTTATGTAAGAAAATCAAGAAAAACCTTTATAAATTACTCAAATGATTTAAAATAGAAAAATCATTTAAGTTTTAAAATTCTAGGTAAGTGGTTCCTATTAACATTTTAGAAAGGTTTTTAGGGCACGTAAAATGTCCGCTAACTTGTGGTTATCTAGACTGTTTGAAAATGATTCTTTTGACTAACTTCTAAAAGAAAAAATGATTGTTGAAAAGAAACTGATTAAGGAATATTTTTTATATTTACACAAAATCAGTTTTTAACAACTTTGTAGGGAATCTAACTAGTTCTAAGCAAATTAAAGTCAAATAACAAATAATCATAACAAAAGGAAAAGGGGGATGAAACAAGTGATTTAGGCTCTTAAGCCCAAATCTATCAGCCCTGTCCTAATTTAATTAGGCTTTCGGCCCATCTTTACCTGTCTTAATCTAGATATTGGGTCTTGGCCCATAACCTATCCTAAACTATCTTTTTGAACCTTTTGGCCCATAATCAACTTCACCAGTATTAATTCACAACTTTGGCTTCAAGGCTCAAATGAATAAATAAATAACTAAATGCATAATGATTAAATAAAGCAATAAAAAGAAATTAGACTATTCATGTCTCTTAGCTACTAAAAATAAAGTTTAACCTCATCTCCTTTCATCGACGACTTCTTTCTCCAACAATCAAGCTAGTTTGATAGGCTCGAGAGGATGACTCGAAAGGAAAATGGGCTGCATTGGCCCACCATCAAAATGCACATAAGAAGAGTCCATTTGGACTCAACATTTTACATGTTAAACAAAGAAGAAAAAGAGAAAGATTAGAATCCATACATCGAGTGTTCATTTAACAACTAATTTTATAAACTAAGCACACACGTTCATCAAAATGAATTACATGGGTTAAATAAAAGCCTAAAAAATTAACGTTCCTAATCATCCAAAAGAAGACATAAAGACTAAAATTTCTAAGAAATAAGAAATAAGAACTATAATTTCTAAATATCAAACATGGTTGCTCAAACTCTTTCGACGTATTAATGAGATCGAAATTTCAAAAAGAAATCAAAAGAGGGACATTTAGGATGCAGTGAGGCGCAATCATTTTGGCAAGCTGAACTCATATGCAATTCAAAAGTAGTAAGTAACTTCAAAGACTTTCACATTTTAAATTGAATAAAAAGAAAATAACACTTTAGGGCATAGAGACAACTTCAAAATAAAGACAAAGAGAAAGCAACACATCAAGACTGAAATGGATGCTTTAGCACATATTCTGATTTAAGAATATAAGAGTGAATCGTGAGCGAACTTCATAAAAAAATGTATAATTTTTACAATTTAGCTCAACATAAACGCACAGATTAAGCTTTCGACTAAAAAACTCAAATTCTAAAGTGAGTTTAGATAGTGCTTTAGAAGAGATAAATTAATTGACCAAGATTATTGCACCTCCTTCCTCTCTTTTGCAAGTTCAAAATAAACTTTGCATAAGGTCATAAAGGGATCCTCAGGTCAAAACTTTGGCTTATAAATCAACTCCATCTTTCCCATTGACATCACGGGTCAAGGAGCACTTAGAAGCGGTCTAGTTATGCATCAAAGAGGAAAACTTAGACTAAAGCAATTTTTCAAAGAACTAATTCGAAACCACAACGATTAATACACAAATAAAGGGATCTTTGGGTTGAAATTTTAGCTTGTAAATCGACTCCATATTTTCCATTGATATTAAAGGTCAAGGAATATTTAGAAGCCATCCGACTATGCATCAAACAGAAAAACTTGAACTAAAGCAATTTTTCAAAGAAACTACAAATGAACCCGAACAAAATCGAAACCACAACGATTAATCCATAAACAAAGGGATCTTCAGGTTGAAATTTTGGCTTGTAAATCGACTCCACATTTTTCAGTGACATTAAAGGTCAAGGAACATTTAGAAGCGGTTCAACTATGCATCAAAAGGGAAAAACTTGAACTAAAGTAATTTTTCAAATAAACTAAAAATGAACCAGAACAAAATCAAAACCACAATGATTAATCCACAAACAAAGGGATCTTCGGGTAGGAATTTTGGTTTATAAATCGACCACATATTTTCCATTGACATTAAAGGTCAAGGAACATTTAGAAGTGGTCCAACTATGCATCAAAGGAGAAAAATTGAACAATTAAGAAATTTTCCCAAGAACTAAAAATGAACCCAAACAAAATCAAAACCATAACGATTAATCCACAAACAAAGGGATCTTCGAGTAGAAATTTTGGTTTATAAACCGACTTCATATTTTTCATTGACATTAAAGGTTAAGGAACATTTAGAAGTGGTCCAACTATACATCAAAGGGGAAAACTTGAATAATTATAGCAATTTTTTCAAGAACTAAAAATGAACCCAAAAAAAATCGAAACCACAATGGTTAAGCCCCAAACAAAGGGATCTTCGAGTTGAAATTTTGGTTTATAAATCAACTTCATATTTTTCATTGACATTAAAGGTCAAGGAACATTTAGAAGTGGTCCAACTTTGCATCAAAGGGAAAAACTTAAACAATTATAACAATTTTTCCAAGAACTAAAAAATGAAGCCGAATTAACACAACAAAATCGAAACCACAATGAACAACGATTAGGCCGGAAACAACATACTAGAACTAAAAAATAAAGCTTTTGCACTAGATTGACAAAACTAAGTGAAATTACAACCTACAAACATTACAAAATACCATTTGAATTATATGATAACAATACCCTAAAGCATAACAGCATGAAGTTAAGATAACGAATAAGAATCAACATGAATAGTAATGTGAAGTATCATCACAAGTAAATCCTATGGCCATCAAAGCCTCTACAACGAACAATCCCAGCCTCATTCTCAATTACAATTAAATAAATATTACTACAGAGAAAGAGATGAAGAAGAAATTGATAATAAAAATAAAAGGGAGAAGCATTTTTACCTTTTCTAAGGTAGCAAAACGAGACTACGAGTTTCATCTGAATCAACCACCACCGAAAAACTTCACCATCAACTAAAAACTTTGAGTAGCCGACCAACTCTATAAAATAAAATTTTTACTAAATAAAAATAACTATTTTTCTCAAAAGGATTTTTTCACCTCCCAAGCCGCTCCTCAAATTTGCTCTACAATGTTGCTTTTATAAAGAGGATGGAGGATCACCCTTTGTTCTTTCACCAATGTGGGAAAAAAAGGGTGTTTTGGAAATTTTTGAAAAGAAGATGAGGTTAAGGACAAGGTCAACTCGAATAGTACGAATTTGAATTTCAAATTTGCAAAGCTTAAATGGATTCGGAGCCCCATCGGGTCGGAGCTAGATGTCATTGTTTTATCGATTCTTGCTGACTGGAATTGGGTTTGGGTCATTAGAGACGGGTCGAAGATGGGTCAGGTTTAAGGTGGTCGGGTTCGCTGGCTGTCCCAATTTTGCTACCCGTTTGAAGTTTTTTAGTGTTGTCATTTTTTTCTTTTTGTGGGATTTGGCTGAAGCTGTGCGTTGAAGGAGATTAGGAGAATGGGCCGGGTCTTGGGCCACCAGTGCTAGGTAATGGGGCTGGGTGAAGGGTTGCTAGATTTGGGCTTGGTGGGTGTGGTTTAGCTGCTGACTTGGGATGCTCATGTTAAATTGGGCTTGAATTATTTGTTGTTGTTGGGCTAATTGGGTAATAAAAAATGTTAAGATTTTGGGGGTTATTTAAAACATAACGCCCAATTAAAATTTAGGATTAGTCAAATTTAATTAATATTTGATTGAATTAAAAATTAAATTGGTCCATTGTATTGTAAATGTGTCCAATTTAATTTCAATTATGATTAAAATTTAGTAAATTGATTAAATTAAATTAAAATTCGATACGAATTGTTACCTTGTTGAATCCCGAGCTTCTCGATTTAATAAAAATTTAATAAATATTTTTTCAAATAAATTATTTTTAAGAACAAATTACATTTAAATCAATATTTCAATCATTTGAATTTATTTTTAAGATAAGCCTTGATAAAAATTTGATATTTTGTAAAATAAATATTTAAGTAACAAAATTATAAAATTTTTTATAATTGAATATGGTAATATATAATGGCTACTTAAAATGACAAATTTACCCAAATAAATACTTTGAAAAGATTTTTTTTATTCTGATAAAATAAATATTGTAATTTTATTTAAAAATAGAAGAAACTCGAAAATAAACTTAGTCATGGAGGGCAAAAATTAGGTTTCAATAGCTCTAATTACATTCACAACTTTATATTGATTCTAAGATTCGACTTTTGATCTTGGAATCCTTTGTTCTTGGTTTTTACGATTGATTATTAATTTGAGATTCTGGATTTTATTCTCAAATTATTGTGAAAATATTCTTATGCTTACTTTTATGAATTCAATGGATTTTCTTGCAAATATGAATGGCTAAACAACTTAACTAGAGTTATGGGAACCCTGGCAGAATAGCAAAGTAGGGAAAGTGCAAGGTCCTTATAAATTAGTGTTTATGCATGTATTGTGTTCTTCTTTGATTTGTTTTGTTTCTTAACTACTGTAGAAGTTAAGAAATTGCCTTTTTTGAGATCATTTTTGTAAGAGAGGTTGAGATTAGGAAGAGAAGATTGTAACAGTAATTCAAGGATACCATCTCCCATCTAATTTTGTTAACATCCAAAAGGAGATAGTTAATCTGGGATCAATGACAAGGGTTAGTAAGGCGACACTCTGAGACACAAAAGATGAAGAGAGAAATTTATAAAAGGAATTCACAAGATAGTTGGTGATACATATCTTGTCAGATTTTGCATACAGGGCATTGAGATAGTCAAACTGAGCATGATCAGTTTACAGAATTAGGAAGCCAGGGGAACACAATCCTAGTATTCATCTCTTGTAGATTTTAACCAGAGTGACCAAGATTTATTACTAATTTATACTGTTCTCACCAAATCCCCCCATTTACTTTTCTAGATTTCTTCAGCTACTTCAAAAAGTTTGTGAGAGAAGTTCGGCCTATTCCCTGTGGGTTTGACCCCAACCTATGTTGGGTTTTATATATTCGACATTGACTATATTATACTTCTTAGAGGTGTAGTTTTGGGTGACATCAAATTTTGGCACCGTTGTCGAGAAATATGGTTACGTATTGATTGATTGAAGTTACTGAGGTTGTTGGTTTTTACTTTCCTATTATTCTTGGGGAGTATGCTGGTGTATGCCCAATACTAAGATTCATGGCAATCCCTTGATCCCACTTGGTACAAAGCTTGAAAGAACTATATGATATAATCATTGGATGTCAAAATATGATTGTTAAGCTCGACGTGATCTCTCTCAAAATGACCCACTTGACTTGGATTCTCCATCTCCTCATGGTATTCAGGAGATATCTAAGCAAACCACTATGCCTGATTAATCGTTGAGGCAAATGCGAGGAGGGATACGACTAATTTTCATGCATCTCAAGAGGAAAGATAGAGCCAGGAGGCAGAGCATTGAGCAGAACTCGATAGAGGTAGAAGAGATAGAGTCTAAATATCCCCAGTTTTTCACTACTTGCCAGTATGTGATGATACATAGAAAGACTTGGGGTACATTGAACCTATCGATACAAGAGATATTATTCCTCCTGAGTTGCCCCAGGGGGTAAAGTTTGATATCACAACTGCTATTATTCAGCTGCTCAATCCGAAGGGTGTGTTTACTGGTTTACCAACTGATGATGCAAACATAAACATCATGAAATTTTGTTGGAATTCGCACTTCATATAATTTACTTGGGGTGTGTCAGGAATCTTTGAGACTCAGGTTGTTCCCATTTTCTCTGACAGGTGAAGTGACATTGAGGTTATGAGAATTACTTCTTAGATTCATCACTAATTTGAATGAGTTGTAAAAATAGTTTTTGGACCAATTCCTCCCACCTTCCAGAATGTTACAACTGAAGATGAGATTTATAATTTTTGGAAATTACATCTACAACCACTATATGAGGCATGGTTGAAGTTTAATAAAAAATTGGTAATGGTACCCAATCATAGGATTTTGGGGAGAAATTTGATTGAGATATTTTATAAAGCCCCGAATGTCAATACCAAAGCTATTGTGGATACTATTACTGGTGGAGCTTTCATAATCCTACATTTAGAGCTAGCTTTAGAAATCTTAGATTTGGTCTTTATTACCAACCAAGGGTGGCATACTCGGGAGGCAGAAAAAAGAGCTGATACTTATGCTATTGTTGCTTCCAGCGAGCATAGAATTATAGATGATACAATGGCTCAATAGGTTACATAACTAAGGACAGAGATTGGGTTACTGACCAAGTAATTTGCAACTTTGATTTCATAAAAAGTGAATGCTGTGGGCACACAAGGTAAAGCTCTGTAATACCCCAAAAAATCGAAACCACTATTAGTCCCACGTTCAAGCTCATGCATAGTACACCATGGTTCTTTTATAGTTTTATGAGCAAGTTAGATGTATATTAAGTCTTCAAATAACTCCCAGCTATCAGACGAATCAAAACATTCCTTACCCATTGAATTCTTGGCAAGGATATTGCTATAGTCAACTTCAAATGAGCATAGCTCTCGTCATACTATGAATTTTTGAGTTCATGACCTACCAAAAGACACATAATTGAATTAGATTTCCAATAATACCAATTTCTCCTAAATATGATATCGGAGCAAGGAGTTATGCCCATTTTACTCCAGCATGTCATGCTGGGAAACTGAGCGACGACATTCGTGATAAGCTGTCACAAGCGTGACGACTTATCACCAATGTCGTCAGCCCTGGGTAGATTTCTAATCCCAGTGATGACATTTTTTGACAAACTGTCACGCCCGTGATGACTTACAACCAATGTCATCAACCTTAACCAGAAAATCAAGTTTTTACCCTTTTGTGATGATATTTCATGACGACTAATCACCAGTTTGACGACTTGTCACGAATGTCGTCAGGTATTTTTTTCAAAAATTGAAGGACATTTTTACAAGGGTATTTTGGTCTTTTTCTTCACTTCCCACGTCTTATAACCCTCAAAGAGCATATTATCTTTCATTCTCTTTAGTTAAACATCTCAAAAATCTCTCTCATACATTCTCAACCACAAGATTAGGGTTTTCTCTAAAGATCATCTCCTCTAGAACAAGAACATTCTCTCCCAAAGAGGTTAAACCCTAGTCAAGAAAAATCAAGAAAAAGCCTAAGGATTTCTACAAGAACTTTCAAGAAACATTAGATCTCTTTCAAGATCAAGCTTTAAGGAATGCGTAGTGTTAATCCATAGGTCCCTTTCATCCATGGAGCTCCAGAATCATATTTTAAATTATAAATTATGATTTTCTTGTTGTTTTATGACTATATTTATGTTGATGATTGTTGTTTGGATTCAAGGATGTATCTTGATGTTTTTTATCCTGAAACATGTGAGTAGGTTTGTTGAAACCCATGAATTTTGGATGGATTAAGATTGTCAAATTGATAAGTACACCTATGCCCAAGTTTGTGCATGTAAGGTGTTTGACAAAATACCAAGAATAATTTTAGTACTCTCAGTCAGTCCTCAAAACTCAGTACGTTCCTTCAGTCAAGAGAACTCGGTAAACTTAGTTTAGCTTCGCTAAACAATACCACTATTATTAGTTCAGTTAATTAGTATCAGTTTAGCTAATTAGTTCAGTTCAGTTATTTTGTTTAGCTAAGTTATCCAGTTCAATGTCATTCAGATGGGAGTTGGATTCATCACCGAGTGAGCCTACAGATGGGGACTCACCCGCTATAAAGGACGAAGATCCTTAGAAGTAATCCATAAGTTCCAGAACTATATAGCCAACGTAGGTATGAGATGTCACCCGTTTGATAAGACTGGCATACTTAGGGGTCACCTGTTAGTATATTTATATGTATAGGACTGATCCTAGGAGTCACCCGCTAGATTAGGACTGACTTCACAGTAGTTATCTTTACTGGTGGCGTGGTACTATCACCCTTCCTGTCAGGGCAGAGATTGGACCCCAGTTAGCTTAGCATAGGGAATGTCAGTTAGATGAATACATCCCACAGTTTTAGTTACAGATTCAGGACTGTCAAATACAGTCAACTCAGTTCAGTAGTACAGATTCAGTACTATTAGAGAGAGTCAATCATTATCATTATAAATAGACTTCAAGATCACCCATTAGACAAGACTGATCTCAACTATAGTTAATCAGTATCAGAATCATCAGATTTAAAGATCACCAACTAGATAGGACTGATCTCAAATTCTGTTACTCCATATAGAATGGAACTCATATAGTTCTATGAGAACTTAAACTGTTAAATACAGTTGCTCAATAACAGTTACATCAGTCTTGTCGATCATCACTATTAAATCAGTTCTGTTAGTTGTCATAGCTTATGTTATCAGTATTCAGTTTCAAGACTGTTAAACACAGTCAATTAGACCAATTATTCATAATTTGAACTGTCAGAAATAGTCATTCATCTATTCAGTATCTCAGTATCAGTAACGTCATGTCGTCAGTATTCAGACTTAGTAGTCAGTTTTACCATGAGTTCAATTATAGTTGCTTATGCATGTATGTATTCTCACGTTCATATTAGTTAGCATTGTTCATGCATATAAAACTTTGCATTTAGCTTACCTTACTCATATACTTAGTATATTTAGACGTACTGATGTATTTCTGCTATGATTCTTTCTCTTATGTTACACCATATGTTCAGAGGCACGTGTTCCAGATAAATAGTAGTATTCCAGTCGCAGAGTTACAGTGAGTCCTCATCCATTCGAGGATGATTTTATTTTATTTTATTTATTATTTTAGTTCAATTTTGCTAGATGGAGTTAGTTGGAGACATATTCCTTCAACTCTTTACTCAGACATTATTTAGAAGCTTTCAGATTTAGTTCAGATTTGATTTAGAATTCAGTTATTTTTGGGTATTTGCCACCGATATAGATATTACATTTGTCAAATATTTTATTCAGTTGGAACTTATGGCCTATTGTTCATGTTTTTTTGCATTATTACGTTATTTATTACATTATACAGATATAGATATCAGTCATGGGTTAGCTTGTGGTCCTTCAGGGTTATAAGCACCATGTAACATTTCGGTTCAGAAAATTGGGGTGTTACAAACTTGGTATCAGAGCCTAAGGTTCAATAGAGTCCTCAAAAGTCCGAAAGCCACATCTAGTAGAGTCTTGTACCTTGGTGTGTTGTGCACCACACTTATGTGCAGGAGGCTATGAGATGTTTTAGGAACAGTTTCCTTTCTTTCAGTATTCATGTCATGCCAGTGAGCATAATCTCAAGTCACTCTTAGTCTAATCTATTTCTCTTTTTTTTTCTACAGAACATGCCTCGTAAAAGAAAAAATGGGAATCAGTCAGCCCCTCACCCCGAATACCCTTTGGGCGATCATGTTTCTCATGCGGAGTTTAGGACTACATTCACCACTCTTGCTTAGTCAGTTGCTGCCCAAAATAAATGACCAGCTATCGTTCAGGGCCAATCCAGTGGCCAATTTGGCTACAGCTAGAATTTGGGACTTTACCCGAATGAATTCTCCTTCTTTCATGGGGTCTAAGTCAGATGAGGACCCGTAGGAATTTTTAGATCAAATTCAGAAAGTGATAGATATTATGGGGGTGACTATTGTGGAAAGTGACGAGTTAGCTGTATATCAGTTGCAGGATGTGGCTCATACTTGGTACAAATAGTGAAAGTCAGAATGGTTAGATGATGCAGGTTCTATAGAGTGGTTGGAGTTTGACTTTACTTTTCTTGATAGATTTTTCCCGCTAGAGCTTAAAAAAGCTAAGGTGCTAGAGTTCATCAACCTTAGGCAGCGCAGTATGACAGTGAAAGAGTATTCTCTTAGGTTTACTTAATTAGCCAGATATGCCCCTCATGTGGTTCCAAACAGTAGATCCAAGATGAGTAAGTCCATGTCAGGGGTAAATAATAGCGTGGTAAACGAGTGCAGATCTGCCATATTGAATAATGATATGACTTTAGCTAAAATTATCACTCATGCTCAGTAGATAGCAGAGCATAAGATTAGAATGAGGGAGAGACAGAGTAACAGAGCAAGAACAGGTAGTTTTAGCTTTGCTCAGCCTAAGTCATCAGGTGGTAACCATTCTCAGTATAGTCAAAAGTTTTCAGACCTAGCTCCATCCTCAGCTAGTGCACCAGTACCTAAGTCTAGAAATGACTGCCATAATGGAGCGCCAGGCTCCGAGGCTCAGGGTAGTGAGAATAGAAGTCTTACTTATCCACTTTGCAAAGAATATGGTAAGAATCACCTAGGTGCATAAAGGGCAGGTAATGATGTATACTTTAGGTGTGGCAAGCCAGGCCACAGGATGTGAGAGTGTAGAGTTCTAGCACAGAGGGGTAAGGAGTTACGTCAGCAAGGAACTAAGAGTGGTCAGCGTCAGAATAGACTTTTTGCACTCCAGACCCTTCATGATTCAAAAATTTCCTGACCTAGATTCGGGTATGTTACCGGTCTTTCATATTGATGGTATACATTATTAGAACTCTTTCTCTGATTTGGAAATATGTTTCAGCATGAGTTACTTAGTAAAGCTTGTAAGTCAGTTTAGCAATCGAGCAGTCAGATTTGTATAGTTTGATTCCTCATCCTTGCATCTATTCATGCTACCCAAGATCTTAGGGAATGTAACTAGTCCAAGTAGAACCTTCTAGTAGTTGCAATTTTAGTTCATTTCATGCATCATGCATTAGTCCCAAACTCCCGAGGTTCAATTATAATCTAGTTCGTAGATACCTTGTGCATCGCCTCAACTTCCTCAATATCTTAGCAACATCATTCCAGCATCCTTTAAGGGACATAATGTCCCAAGGGGGAGATACACTATATCCCCTTAAATTTTATGATTTATACATGTCATTTTCTTTGATGAATCTATCTTGGAGGAAGTGTTACTTATGAGCCGACCCTCTAGCTCTAAAACTCAGTAGTAAGCCATGCACTCAATGGGTCAGTTTACTCCACGATACGATACTCTATTCATGTTATGAATTGCAGACTCAGTTCAATTCATGTATCATGTTCCAGACTCAGTTATGTTCTTATGTTCCCGCTTATGCATATGGAGTGATTGATCTCAAACTCATCGATATTTTTAGTTCAAGGTGACAGTCTTCTTTGATCTTACTCGTTCCTATGTTCAGATTTTAGTACCAAACTTTATATTTAGTTCCATGCTTAGTTTTCAGTTCAAACTTTGTACCTTTACCATTGCATGTTCAGCCTCATGTTCCTAAGCCCGTTCAGTTATATATTCATGCATCAGATATGAGTGATCAGCTTATCCGTACTTTCTATCATGCATTCATGTATCATGTCAGTCATATAATCATACATCAAATATGCATGGATTCAGATCATTAATTAGGCATTAGATATGCATTGTTATTATGAGAAACTCAGTTCATTAGAACACTCAGTCGTGCATTCATGAATCAGTTACTAATGCATCAGATATGCATGTTCAGTATGATGTATTCAGCTTATCAGTCATGTAAATCCTGAAACCATGTTTTTGTAGTATATGTATTGTACGTACTTTAGTTCTTTTTTTCTATCTCAGTCATTCTCATTCGAGGATGAATGTTCCCAAGGGGGAGATATTGTAATACCCCAAAAAATCCAAACCAATATTAGCGCCATGTTTCAAGCTCATGCATAGTACATTATGGTTCTTTTATAGTTTTATGAGAAAGTTAGATGTATATTAATTCTTCAAATAACTCCCAGCTATCAACGAATCAAAATATTTCTTACCGATTGAATTCTTAGGAAGGATTTTGCTATAGTCAACTTTGATGATCATATCTCTTGTTATACTACAAATTTTTGAGCTCATGATTTACCAAAAGATATATAATTGAATTAGCTTTCCAACAATACCAATTTTTCTTAAATATGATATCAAAAAAATGAGTTATGCCCATTTTACTCTAGCATGTCAGGCTGGGATACTAAGTGACGATGTTCATGATAAGCTGTCACAAGTGTGACGACTTATCACCAATGTTGTCAGCCCTAGGTAGATTTATAATCCCATTGATGACATTTTGTGACAAGCCGTCACGCCCGTGATGACTTATCACCAATGTCGTCAACCTTAAATAGAAAATCAAGATTTCACCCTTTTGTGACGATATTTCGTGACCACTTATCACCAATTTGACGACTGGTCATGAATGTCGTCAGCTAGTTTTTTCAGCAATTGAGGGACATTTTTGAAAGGGTAATTTGGTCTTTTCCTTCACTTCCCATGACTTATAACCCTCAAGGAGCATATTATCTTTTATTCTCTTTAGTTAAACATCTTAAAAAGCTCTCTCATACACTCTCAACCACAAGATTAGGGTTTTCTCTCAAGATCATCTCCCCAAGAATAAGAACATTCTCTCCCAAAGGGGTTAAACCCTAGTCAAGAAAAATCAAGAACAAGACTAAGGATTTCTTCAAGAACCTTCAAGAAACATTAGATCTCTTTCAAGATCAAGCTTTAAGGTATGCATAGGTTCATCCATGGGTCCCTTTCATCCATGGAGCTCAAGAATCATGTTTTAAATTATAAATTATGATTTTCTTGTTGTGTTATGACTATATTCATGTTGATGATTGTTGTTTGGATTCAAGATACAACCTTGAATCCA
>NC_061111.1:220637022-220794331 GCF_002878395.1 Capsicum annuum | reverse complement strand
CCAAAGGGGTTAAACCCTAGTCAAGAAAAATCAAGAACAAGACTAAGGATTTCTTCAAGAACCTTCAAGAAACATTAGATCTCTTTCAAGATCAAGCTTTAAGGTATGCATAGGTTCATCCATGGGTCCCTTTCATCCATGGAGCTCAAGAATCATGTTTTAAATTATAAATTATGATTTTCTTGTTGTGTTATGACTATATTCATGTTGATGATTGTTGTTTGGATTCAAGGTTGTATCTTGATATGTTTTTCATGAAGCATGTGAGTAGGTTAGTTGAAACCAATGAATTTTGGATAGATTAAGTTTGTCAAATTGATAAGTACACCTATGCCCAAAGTTGTGCATGTAAGGTGCTTGATAAAATGCCAAAAATGATAAAATCCATGTTTTTATGACTTAATAGTTCTTAAATGACAAGCCCATGTTCTATGCTTTATGATTCCACATGAACTCCACATTATTGTTGCATTTTATTGTTGTGATATGGAATGAGCATGATATTGAAGTAACGCGAGTATATAGATGTTGTGCGCATCCCCTTCCATGTATAAGATGTTGAGAACCAAGTGAAGTATGAAATCCCCTACTTATGATATTGTGAATTGTGGACTCTCTTGTTATGATCAAGTTAATCATGTGTGTCAGTTTCCTTCCATCGAGTTCTGGGGGTACTTGTACTTGAAATAATATAGCTGTGTGCCTAGTTTCATGTCATGTTATCATGATACTCTCAGTCAAGACATGGTCTATAGAGTTCAGTTAGTTATGTGACTCAGGAAAACTCAGAGATATCAGTAGTCTCAGTAGTTTAGTAACCTTAATACTCAGTAATCTCAGTGATCTCAGTAACATCAGTATTCCTAGCAATCTCAGTAATTTTAGTACTCTCAGTCAGTCCTCAGAACTCAGTATGTTCTTTCAGTCAAGGGAACTTAGTAAACTTAGTTTAGCTCCGCTAAACAATACCACTAGTATTAGTTCAGTTAATCAGTATCAGTTCAGCTAATCAGTTTAGTTTAATTATTCAGTTTAGTTCAGTTATCCAGTTCAGTGTCTTTCAGATGGGAGTAGGATTCAGCACCGAGTGAGCCTAGGGATGGGGACTTACCCACTAGAAATGACGGAGATCCTTAGAAGTAATCCCTAAGTTCCAGAACTATGTAGCCAGCATAGGTACGAGATGTCACCCGTTGGATAGGACTGGCATACTCAGGGGTCACCTGTTAGCACATTTATATGTATAGGACTGACTCAACAATAGTTGTCTTTATAGGTGGCCCGATACCAACACCCTTCCTGTCAGGGTAGAGATTGGACCCCAGTTAGCTTAGATTGGGGCATGTCGGTTAGATGAATGCATCTCATAATTTCAGTTATAGATTAAGGACTGTCAGATACAGTCAACTCAGTTCTGTAGTATAGATTCAGTACTGTTAGAGACAGTAAATCCTTATCATTATAAATAGACTTCAAGATCACCCATTAGACAACACTAATCTCAACTATAGTTAATCAATATCAAAATCATCAGATTTAAAGATTATCCGCTGGATAGGACTGATCTCAAATTTAGTTACTCCATATAGAACGGAACTCAAATAGTTCCATCAGAGCTTAGACTATTAAATATAGTTGCTCAGTATCAGTTACATCGGTCTTGTTGATTATCACAGTTATATCAGTTATGTAAGTTGTCATAGCTTATGTTATCAGTATTCAGTTTTAGGACTGTTAGACACAGTCAATCAGACCAGTTATTTATAATTTGAACTGTCAAAAATAGTCATTCATCTATTCAGTATCTCAATATCAGTAAAGTCACCTCGTTAGTATTCAGACTCAGTGGTTAGTATCCACACGAGTTCAGTTATAGTTTCTTATACATGTATGTATTCTCACATTCATATTAGTTAGCATTGTTCATGCATATAACACTTTGCATTTATCCTACCTCACTCGTCTACTCAGTACATTTAAATATACTGATGCATTTGCGCTATGGTGCTTTCTTTTATGTTACACCATAGGTTTAGAGGCACGTGTTCCAGATCAGCAGTAACATTCCAGTTGCAGAGTTGTAGTGAGTCCTCATCTATTCGAGGACGATAATATTTTATTTCATTTATTATTTTAGTTCAGTTTTGCTAGACGGAGTTAGTTGGAGACATATTCCTTCAACTCCTTACTCAGACAGTATTTAGAGGCTTTCAAATTTAGTTCAGATTTGGTTCAGACTTTAGTTGTTTTTAGGTATTTGCCACCCATATGGATATTACGTTTGTCAGATATTTTATTTAGTTGAACCTTATGGCCTATTGTTGATGTTTTTCTGCATAATTACATCATATATTGTAGTATACAGGTACATATATCAGTCATGGGTTAGCTTATGGTCCTTTGGGGGGCCATATGCATTGTGTAGCATTCCAGTTCAGAAAAATTGGGGTGTTACTAGCTCCTAAGCTATATGGTTCAGATATTGAGGAAGAAGTGAAGTACCTGGATAGAGATATGGTGGATTTTTAAAAAAATGGCCAAGTGTCTAATCAAGACTCTTGAGCCTTAAGGTAAGGGAATCAAGGTTAGAACTATCATGGGGGATAAATTAAGGATTAGAGTAGAGAGAGAGATGGTAACTAGAGATGAAAGAATGATTATACGGAGAAGAGTGGAGCATATATTCCACTGAGGAATCGATATACTAATTTGATGATGAAATTATTGCTTACTAAGTTGGTTAAAGGTTCAAAAAATCAAGAGAGTTGCCTCAAGGAGATTAAGGAAGATGTTTGGAACTGAGCCAGAAAGTAGAATCACATGCTACTATGATTAAACAGCTTGAGCAAAAGTTTGGTCAGATGTCGTCTACCTTGAATCTGCGTCAGTCGGGCACCTTTTTGAGTAATACTATACAGAATCTGAAGAATGATAGTAACTATTTGGCCATCACTACTCGACGTTGTAAGGCAACTATTGATCCCCATATATATGTAGTTGATGAGGTTTGGGATGATGTTTTTGATATTTATGTAGCACAAAAAGTGGAATGTAAGAAGTTGGTGGCTAATGGTGAGTTATCAATAAAAGCAACAAGAATATATAAAAGTAGTGAGAAGGATAAAGGAAAAGGGAATGAAGGTTGAACTTATATTGAAGAACATCCCATGATCTTCCCTACCTTTTCCTTAGAGATTGAAGAAGAACTAGAAGGACAAACAGTATCAGAAGTTCATGTCGATTTTGAAGGAACTATCTATTAATATTCCTCTGTGGAAGTATTAGAGCAGATTCTAGGCTATGCAAAGTTTATGAAAGATTTGGTTACTAAGAAATGGATGGTGATTTTTGAGCCTGTTGATAATATGCACCATAGTAGTGTTATTGCTTTTTGGTCTTTAGTGTAGAAAAAAAAGGCCCCCGGAGCTTTCACTATTCTTTACACTATTGGGTCCTTGAATTTTTCATTAGCATTGTGTCACTTGGGAGCTAGTATAAATATGATGCTGATATTGGTTTACAAGCAGTTGGGGTTGGGGACATCTAAGCCTACATCTTTGAGATTGTTAATGGCTGACCAGACTATCCAGAAACTAATAGGTATATTGTGTGATGTTTTGGTGAAGGTAGCTTCCTTCATATTTTTAGCTAATTTCATGATCCTTGACTGTGAGGTGTATTTTGATATTTTTATTATTTAAAGAAGGCCTATCCTAGACACAAGCAGGGCACTGGTTGACATGGAGATAGGGGGATAAAATTTTGGCTCAATGATGAATAAGTTACTTTTAATATGTGTTAGTCGATGCGACAACCAAAGGATATATAGGTGTTTATATGATATACACTGCTGCTGATGATGCATTAACTTTACCTATTCTGGAGAGACTTGGTATTGAGGCACTAGCAGTGGTTATGATGAACTTTAACAGTGATGTGTTGAAGGGTATAATACAATGGTAAACACACTTTATGATAGAGGTTCTTATTCTTATGCTCAGAAGCAGTTATATCTTGATTTGAATAAGAGAGCAACTCCACCAACTTGTACAACTATTAAGAAGCCACCAATTTTAGAGTTAAAGGCCGTCCTTTCTCATTTTTAATATGTATTTTTGGGGGCCGATAATAATTTACCATTTATTATTGCTATTAATTTATTGGATACATAGGTTGACACATTAATATCAACTTTATAGAGATTTAAGAGGGACATTGGATGGGCTATTGCAGACATTGTGGGGATTCTACCCAAGAATTATACTCATAAAATTCAGCTTGAACCAAATTGTGTTCCCAGCATTGAGCACCAGTGTCGGTTGAACCCACATATGTAAGATATGGTGAAGAAAGACATCATAAAGTGGTTAGACACGAGAGTGGTTTACCCCATTACGGACAACAAATGGGTCTTCCATCTTCATTGTGAACCTAAGGAGAGTAGGGTCATTGTGGTCCTAAACCAGAAGAATGAGTTAGTGCCTATGAGACTGGTTAATATATGGAGAGTGAGCTTGGATTATAGAAAGTTGAACACTTGGACATGAAGGGACCATTTTTCTATGCCTTTTATAGGTCAGATACTAGACATACTTATAGATAGAGGTTAGTACTATTTTATTGATGGTTATTTGAGATACAATCAGATTTCTATTGCTCACAAAGATCAAGATAAGACTACCTTTACATGCCTATATGGTACTTTTGCGTTCAAAAGAATGCTATTCAAAATGTGCAATGCTTTCGCCACCTTTTAGCGCTATATGATGTCGATATTTTCTACTATGATGGAGCACACTATAGAGGACTTTATGGTTGGTTTTTCAATTATTGAAGACTCGTTTGATGATTTTCTATCCCATTTAGCCAATGCACTTCAGAGATGTGAGTAGTACAATCTGGAGTTAAATTGGAAAAGGTGCCACTTTTTGGTAAAAAGGGGATTATTCTCAAACTTACGATTTTGAAGTGAGGCATTGAGGTTGACAAGGCAAAGATAGAGGTGATTGAAAAATTTCCTCCTCTGATTTAGTTAAAGGTATCAGAAGTTTCTTGGGTCATTCTTGGTTCTATAGGAGATTCATCAATGACTTCTTTAAAATTTCTAATCCATATGCAAGCTTTTAGAGAAGGAGGTAAAGTTCATGTTTGATGATGTGTCTCTCAAGGACTTTGAGTGAATTAAGGAGCGGTTAGTCTCTGCTCTTGTTATTGTGTCCCTAGATTGGTCCTTGCCTTTTGAGCTGATATGTGATGCTAACAGTATGGCCTTAGGAGCTGTACTAGGCTAAAGACGTGAGAAGATCGTTTACCCTATCTACTATACTAGTAAAGCATTAAACTCCACACTGAATAATTATATAATTATTGAGTAGGAGTTAGTTGTAGTTGTTTTTTTCTTGTAAAAAATTTCGTTTCTACTTAATAGAGACCAAAGTCATTGCTCATACTAATAATGCAACATTGAGGTATCTTGGAGTTAGAAACATGAACTCCCAATTACAATTCGTCATCAGGCCTAATATCACAGACCCAACAAGCTAACCCAACCCGATTCGCATGTCATAAAAAAGATTTAAAACATAAATTTGATTCCCATTCCATTTTAAACATGCGTAAGTCCCTCCATTCCTATAACTATTCTAAAACTCTTGAAATGCATTCGTAAATCGTCTCCCAATATCAAATTCAAGGTTAAAATCTCTCCAAAAGTTTTACTCTCAAGAACAAAGGCAACAAAAGAAAAACTCTAACGGACCTAAGAAAATTGCTCTTTACTGTTCAAGTAAGTATTTCTCTCATGGCATATATTCAAAGTTCGGGTTAACATACAATAAAAGTGCTTGGATTCCATGCTTGATTTTGTGACTAGGGTAATATTCCATCATATGGTTCTTTTGAAATTTTGAAAGTATTGAATAAAATGATGTGGGGATGAATTAAAACTTACATTGGATGTTGAAATTACGGGGGAAGTCTGAGTACCCCTAAGAGAATGGGGAATGTAAAACAAACACCTTTGTCAATACATGTTACAATTGCTACGAGACTTATAATGACTCGTAGGTGACTATACGAGTTGTTAAGTGACTCGTAGCCACTGGTGACATGGATGGATAAGGGTGAGTGTTCTATGGTAACACTATGACTCATACTACGAGTTGTTGTCGTACCCTACAACTCATATTGTGGACTTGTAGTAGATGGACATGACAGGTAACTGAGTACTAATGTTTTGGTCAGACTAAGAGTCACTAGATGAGTCATCGTGTGACCCAACGACGCATTGGTTGGAATCGTAGGGTGACCAGTTTTGAGACTTCACATACCCTTTCACCCTACTAGAGTCAGGATGACTTGAGCCTCTGGTAATGAGTTGTGTCCTTAATTGTATGGTGCCCAATCATTGTTCACATTTTTACTTTTTGCTTGTTTTTCTTGCCTTTTCTTAGGAGTAACTAACATAAGTTTTTCATCAGGTATAAATGGCACCAAAGAAAGAATTCACCAATCAAAGACTTAAGAAGAAAGCTCATCCCTTCACTCGATATCTAAGGGATAAGGCCACAGACGATAAGTCAATCGTCTCCATAGAAGAGTACCCAATAAGGAAGGTAGTGGAACTAAGGCTTAGCTTACCTCGAGTTACAAATGCTACTCATCCGGGCCAATCACCTTCACCTACTTAGACTAGGGTGGCGAACCCTTTCCAGTCACCACTATACTTACCTTTCTAGTCTAAAAAGTAAATAGAGTCTGAGTCAGGCCTCGAGGGTGAGAATGATGAAGTTGATGATGCATTGGACAGTGGGTCCAAAAATAAAGGGTCAGAGAATGATGAAGACAATAAAGGATTGGAAGATGATAAGGACAATGGGGAGGAGAAAGGAGAATCCAGTGATAATCTAGTAGAGATACCTTCTCCCCTACCAGTTGAGTCTCTACAAATTACACCTGCCTTAGTTCCCATCGTTAATTGATGGGGGTGCCGGGGGATGCATAATCTATATGAGCATGAAAGTCCTAATATCCCAATAACCCATAGGACAAAGAGAGGGTTCTACCTTAAGCAAAAATTGAGTATAGTGGGCATGCTTAAGATGCTAGAGTTTGAGGCTCAGTTCAGTTAGTATTATTTTTAGTGGATGATGAGGGCTCCAGGTAAATATAGCTCGACATTGGTCCAAGAATTTTATGCAGCTTACCATATAGAGTTCAAGAGGATTTATCCACAAGGGAAGTTGTAGAAGTGCAGTGATACTCTATATTCAGTACTAATCTGTGGTGTTCAGTTGAACATCTCAACTCATACCATCTCTCAGTTTCTATATGAGCTATACTTCTAACTCCCAACAAACACGTTTGATATTTATCTCCATATGGAGAAAATATAGAAATTTAAAACTAAAACAGATTGGGTTGGAAGACAAATATATGCACTTCATGTAGATAACTGGTATTATAGTTGTGGTTTAGGAGGAGGTCCCTTAGGTTATGGGCCCTTTGACACAGATTATGAAGGAAACTTTGAGCGTTGATGCTAAGGCATGCTGGATATTGGTCCGTCATTCACTAGTCCCACGAAGTAGGATAATATGCTGATTCACGATAGAGCTGTATTGGTTAAAGGTATTATAGAAGGATACGAGATAGATATAGCCAAGATCATTGCGAGAGAATCTGCGATCGGGCAGTGAGTACAAATACCACCCTAGCCTTCCTATGCTTATTGATGCAGATTTGTCTTGAGGAGGAGGTATCAAAGATAATAGGTGTTAATCAGTTTTTGATGGTCCATAGGACCATAGATTTGGGCATGATTTGAGATCATGCCAACTCGATATTGAAGGCCAAGGTTAGGGCTTCACTACTCTAGATAGGTTTTTAGGCTAGCGGGTAGATGGATATTGACACTCTGAGTTTCACTGATCTTGGTAGCGCCTCCATAGAGATTAGCCATTCTGATCTTCAGGCCTCCAATGATGCTATCGGTCAGTCATAGGACACAACTCTAATTATGTCTGTGAGACTATCCATATCTAGGTCACTTCCTAATGGCTATGTTTTAGCTCTGTAAGAGTTCCTGACTATCGTGATGAAGAGACTAGGCACCCTTGAGTGGCGAGTAACAAACATTCAGCAGAGGGTGAAGCCTTGCATGAAGAAGGAGATTAGGAGTGAGATATGGGGTATATAGACCTAGTTTAATGGGTTTAAGTGGTGGATTAGCTAGAAGTCGGTGGGAGTTTAGGCCTAAAATCTGGCGGGCGTTCAGGTCCTAAATCTAGCAGGCTACTATAGAGGACATGCATGTGAGGTCATTCCCTATATTCTCGATCATCGAAAAGGTCCCCATTGATGAGGTTCAAGATATTTGGGGCATAAAAGAAAAAGAAAAAACCATTGAGGAAAAGGAGGAGAGAGATAGAAAAAAGAAAAAGAGGGGAAGGGAGAAGGATAATTTACAGAGGACAAAGGTAGCCAACCTATAGACTACACAAAACCATCTGACTAGGGTCTAGGAGATGGCAACTCTTGAGTGGCTGGCACAATAGCTGCAACTATAATAGATGTTAGTGGGGGAACCATTCTGCCTCTCAAGAGACAAATCCCATTAAGCGCACCAACCATAGTTGGTTCCATTACTAAGGCGAGTATCATGGCCAACACTAGGACCACAATTGATGAGAGTGGGACCATTCTGGGATTACACCTTCTGAGATGTCATGATCCGATGCTTAGTGAGCCCAGGTATGTCCTTATCACTTGTCTTTACTTTATATATGTGTATTAGGTATAATTCATAATCTTTAGTTGGGGGTGTACCACGACCAAGGGTTTTTCTTGCCATATTTCATTTTCCATTAGTTGCACTATCGTGGTAGAATTGGCATGTTTAGGTCGTAATCATGTTTGATTTTGTTTTATTTTGTCTTGTTTATGTTTATTAGGAGAAGAATAAGTAACCTAAAGGTAGTTGACATATTTTTTGTGTTTTTATGTGTTTTGAGAAAAATGATACCCCTCCAAATATTTTGATGAACTGTGTGATGTGCTTATATGTGTGACCCTGTGAATCTTTCTATGACATTAGGATTTAGGGACAAAATAATCATAGCTCAGTATTTGCATGAACTGGATTGGTAGTTGTTGGTAATACAACCTTGTACTATGTGTGTGAGAGATGCTTACCTAGTTTTCTTTATACATTTAATCCAAAACTTTCCTGGCTAGTCTTGCCTAAGTTGTAGGATAGTTGGTGAGGATATGATAATAAGTCGTTATTGAATTTAGTCAACTCTTAGCCTAAATGACCATCCAAATATGAATAAGTATCCCTTGATCTCTATTTTGAGCCTACATTGACCTATTTTTCTTGTTTTCACCTTGTCACCTTTCTAGTTTACTTAAAGTGAACCTATTTTGGCCTTGATCCCTCTTTGGACATTATGTACCTCAACTCAGGGAAATCGCCTAAGTTGAGGGTGGGTAGTATAGGGGTGCCTATTTAAAAATTAGGTATGAAGAAGGGTTTGAATTAAAGAAAAGAAAGTAGGATTAGGTGTGGTAAAAGAAAAGAAAAAATGGAAAAAAAAGAAAACAAAAAGAAAGAAAAAGTGAAAAAGACGAAGAAAAATAAAGAATAAAAGAAATCGCACCCTACTTGAATAGGCAATAAAAGAGAAAAAGGGAGAATTAAAAGAGAAAATTATTGTTGAGAAGTGGACTCCAAATGTAATTGTAGTGTCAAAGAGGGTTTTTCACTAATTCCCAAATGTACCATACAAGCCCCCTAGCCTATGTGACATTTGGAGTTCAGGTCCCAAATCTGGCTGGCGTTTAGGTCCCAAATCTGGCGGGTATACTTGAAAAGTTGTCCACACTCTGGGCTGCTATATAGGACATGCATGTGAGGCTATTTCCTATATTATCTATCATCGAGGAGGTCCCCATTGATGAGGTTCCAAATATTTAGGGCACAAAAAAATAAAAAATTATTGAGGAGGAAAGAGACGAAAGAGAGTGAGAAAGAAAAGAAAGAGAAGAAAGGAGAAGGATAATTTACAGACAGCCAATGTAGCCAACTTGCAGATTAAACAAGACCATTTGACTAGGGTCCAAGAGATAGTAGCTCTTAAGTGGATGACACAATAGCTGTAACTGTAATAGATATTTGTTTGGGCACCATTCTACTTTTTGAGAGATAGATCCCATTGAGAGCACCAACCACTGTTGGTTCAATACTGAGGTGAGTGTCTCAGCCACCTATGGGACCATGATTGATGAGAGTGGGGCCATTCTGGGGTCGCACCTTCTAAGATGTCATGATCTGGTGTTTAGTGCATCCAGGTATGTCCTTATCACTTGTATTTACTTTATATTTGTTTATTAGGATAATTTATAATCTTTAGTTGGGGGTGGGGGTGTACCACAGTCGAGGGTTTTTCTTGCCATGTTTATTTTTCCAACAGTTGTGGTATCATAGTAGAATTGGCATATTTAGGTCATAATCGTGTTATATTTTGTGTTATTTTGTGTTTTTTTATGTTTAATTAGGATAAGAATAAGTAACCTAAAGGCAGTTGACATATTTTGAGAAAAATGATACCCCTCTAAATATTTTGATAAATAGTATGATGTGCTTACATATGTGAGCACTGTGAATCTTGCTATGACATTAGGATGTAGGGACAAAATAATCATAGCTTAGCATTTACATGATTTGGATTGGTAGTAATTAGTAATACAACCTTGTACTATGTGTGTGTAAGATGCTTAACTAGTTTTCTTTGATCATTTAATCCACAACTTGCCTGGTTAGTCTTGCCTAAGTTGTAGGATAGTTGGTTAGGATATGATAATAGTTAATTATTGAATTTAGTCAACTCTTAGCCTAAATGACAATCAAAATATGAAAAGTATCCCTTGATCTCTATTTTGAGAGTACATTGACATATTTTCTTGTTTTTACCTTGTCACCTTCCTAGTTTACTTACAACGAACCTATTTTGGCCTTGATCCCTCTTTGTACATTGTGCACCTTAACTCAGGAAAATCGCCTAAGTTGAGGGTAGGTATCATAAGGGTGCCTAGTGAAAAATTAGGTATGAAGAAGGGTTTGAATAAGAGAAAAGAAAGTAGGGTTGAGTATGGTAAAAGAAAAGAAAAATAATGGCAAAAAAGAAAAAAAAAGAAAAAGTGAAAAAGAAGAAGAAAAAATGAATAAAAGAAACCGCACCCAATTTGAATAAGCAATAAAAGAGAAAAAAAGGAGAAATAAAAGAGAAAATTGTTGTTGAGAAGTGGACTCTAAATGTAATTGTAGTGTCAAAGAGGGTTAGTCACTAATTCCAAAATGTACCATACAAGCCCCCAAGCGTATGTTTTATTTGAAGTTCAGGTCCCAAATCTGGTGGGCATTCAGGTCCTAAACCTGGTAGGCATACATGAAAAGTTGGCCACACTCTTGGATTCTATAGAAGACATATATGCTAGGCCATTCCCTATATTCTCAATCATCGAGGAGGTCCCCATTGATGGGGTCCCGGATATTTGAGGTACAAAAGAAAAAGAAAAAATTGTTAAGGAAGAAAGAAGAGAGAGAGAATAAAGAGAAAGAGAAGAATGGAGAAGGAAAATTTACAAACGGTAAAGGTAGCCAGCCTGCATACTACACACGATTATCTTACTAGGGTCAAGGAGATGGTAGCTCTTGAGTGGCTGAAACAACAATTGCAACTGTAACAGATGTCAGTGGGGGCACAATTAACCTCCCGAGAGCCAGATCCCATTGAGCACACTAACCATAGTTGGTTCCACTACTGAGGCGAGTGTCTTGGCCACCACTAGGGCCATGATTGATGAGAATGGGGCCATTCTGGAGTCACACCTTTTAAGATGTCATGATTCAGTGCTTAGTACGCCTAGGTATGTCCTTATCACTCATCTTTATTTTATATATGTGTATTCACGATAATTCATAGTCTTTAGTTGGGGGTGGGGGTGTACCACAACCGAGGGATTTTCTTGCCATGTTTATTTTTCAATCAGTTGCATTATCATAGTAGAATTGGCATCTTTAGGTCGTAATCGTGTTTTAGTTTGTGTTATTTTATTTTGTTTATGTTTAATTAGGAGAAAAATAAGTAACCTAAAGGTAGTTGACATATTTTATGTGGGTTTATGTGTTTTGAGAAAAATGATACCCCTCCAAATATTTTGATGAAGTGTGTGATGTGCTTATATGTGTGACCACCGTGCATCTTGCTTTGACATTAAGATTTAGGGACAAAATCATCATACCTCAGCATTTGTACGAACTGTATTGGTATTAGTTGGTAATACAACCTTGTACTATGTGTGTGTGAGATGCTTACCTAGTTTTCATTGTGCATTTAATCCAAAACTTGCCTGGTTAGTCTTGCCTAAGTTGTAGGATAGTTGGTTAGGATGTGATAATAGGTCGTTATTGAATTTAGTCAAATCTTAGCCTAATTGACCATCCAAATACGAATAAGTATCCCTTGATCTCTATTTTGAGCCTACATTGACCTATTTTTCTTGTTTTCACCTTGTCACATTTCTAGTTTAATTACAGTAAACCTATTTTGGCCTTGATCCCTCTTTGGACTTCCTAAGTTAAGGGTGGATATCATAAGGGTGCCTAGTTAAAAATTAGGTATGAAGAAGGGTTTGAATAAGAGGAAAAAAATAGGTTTGGGTATGGTAAAAGAAAAGAAAAAATTGAAAAAAGGAAAAACAAAAAGAAAGAAAAAGTGAAAAAGAATAAGAAAAAGAAAGAATAAAAGAAACCTCACCCAACTTGAATAAGCAATAAAAGAGAAAAATGGAGAAGTAAGGGAGAAATAAAATAGAAAATTATTGTTGATTAGTGGACTCCAAATGTAATTATAGTGTCAAGGAGGGCTAGTCACTAATTCCCAAATGTACCATACAAGCACCCAAGCCTATGTTACAAGCCAAATAAAGTTGTATAGTGATTCTAATCTGACTACCCAATAAACAACGGTAAAGAAAATAAGGGTGAGCCTATGGTATTCTATGTACATTGATTGAAACTTCTTTTATGAGTGTGAATGTCTCATTATTGTCCCCGCATTGACATGTATGATTCCATTGTGAGAGTGGGACTTTTTTTTGTGAGGGTACATGAGTTGTGTTGCTAGATGCTTATCTGTTCGGGTAGTGAAAGTTGTACATTTACTTGATTGTTTGTTGCTAACATAATGCTATAACTTGATTTCTTTGTGTCGCATTGTTATGCTAAATAGATCCAGAAAGTTGAGTTTTTAAAGTTAAAAATAGGAGGGAGTGATGTTTTTGAGCCGAAAATAAGCTGACTGCTGTAGGTACCTTAGGTTTCTGTTTGTTAAGCATCATCTTGTTTTGTTATTGTATTTGTTGATTGGGGACATGTAAATGTTCTATGTTGAGGGTGTTGATGTGTCATGAAAATTTTGATGCTTAAAACTAAGAAAATATGCAAGAACTTAGGCCATTTTATTAGATATGATTAGTGTTTATGTTTATGTTGCAGGAAAATAGGTTTGGAAGTGATTAGAACAAAATTAGAAGAAAAAGATCTAAAAATTAAAATCACTGCCCGTACTATGAGTCGTCGGGTGACTATACAACTTAGTCCAAGTCGTCAGGAGAATAGTGGAAAGTTCTAAAAAGAGGAACAAAGTGGATGCTAGTTATGATTCATAGGTTTTGACTACGAGTAACATGGAGGATCATCCTGAGCAAAATTATGCTAAAGTCTTGAAAGTATACAAGTGAAGCACAATGGACACATGGTTGCAAATGAGTCGTAGGATCTGAGTACAACTCATTGTGACAAATCGTTCTGAGCATTTAGAGAAGATACTGAAAGCTGAAGTTTCATTGGAGAGGCAATGACTCTAGCCTACGACTGGTTAGGATACGTGATGATTCGTCACCACCAAAGAAAGAAGATAGGATATAGAGCTGACAATGGGTCATCGTTAGTCTAAATGACTCGTTGCCTGAGGCATAGCCAATGTCGACTTTATTTTCTATTTTGTTTTGATTAGGATTTCTAGGTTATTTTATGAATCTATAAATACTCCTTTGATGTTTTTGTATTAGTTTACGCACTCATTACATTCACAACTCCTTAATGACTCTAAGATTCGACTTTTGATCTTGGAATTCTTTATTTTTGACTTTTACAGTTGATTATTAATTTGAGATTTTTGGTTTTGTTCTTAAATTATTTTGAGATTATTCTTATGCTTACTTTTATAAATTCAATGGATTTTCTTACAAACATGAGCAGCTAAACCACTTAACTAGTGTTGTGGGAACCCTTCAGAATAACAAAGTAGGGGAAGTGCAAGGTCCTAAATTAGTGTTTATGCATGTATTGTGATCTTCTTCGGTTTGTTTGCTTTCTTAACTATTGCAGATAGGGCTGGACGTATTTTTTATTCAAATCAAGAAAACCAAAAAACCAAATCAAAATTTAATTTTGCTTTTCATTTTATTGGATTAGTTTTGATTTTAAATTTTAGAAATTCGGTTAAATGCTTTAGTTTTTTTTTTGTAAAAAAAAATTGGTCAAACTGAAAAATCAAAATAATATAGATGATATATGTATATTATTATATAATTTATATACATATATATTCAGTATAAATATTATGTATAATAAGTAATCCAAACCACCAAACATCTTATGAGTTACGGGTTATGTCCCAAACCCTTAGTGTTTATTTCACTACTGGTTGTTGACTTATTTCAGACTTTCAGCGGCGCCTCGAGGAGATGAAACAACGAGTTTTGAGTTTTCAGTTGTAGTTAAATATTATGTTAAACTTAAAATTATTTCGTTTCATTTAATGCGTGTTGAGTTATTTATATTTGAGAATGAAAACTTGGTTTGAAAAAAAATTATTTTCTAGAAAAATCGCCAATTTTAAATGCCCAGTCATGAAAAAGAAAGACATACTACTTTAATCTTCAAAACTGAAATAAAAATTTGAACTAACCAAACCGAATTTATAGAAATTGAACCAAACCAAATGTATTTCGGTTTGGTTATGGTTTTCATTTTCGTCAATCCAAAAATAAAAAAATTAAAGCAATATTAAACAACCAAACTGAACAAACCGAATGCCCACCCCTAACTATAGAGGTTAAGAACTTTCTTATATTCGAGATTATCTTCGCAAGAGAGGTTGATATTAGGAAGATAAAATTGCAACAGTAATTCGAGGCTACCAACCCTCGTCTAATTATGTTGATACCCAAAAGGATATAGTTAATATGGGATCGACAAACAAGGTTAGTAAGGTGACACTCTTAGACTCACAAGGTGAAGAGTGAAATTTATCAAAGGCGTTCACAAAATGGTTGGTGATACATATCTTGTCAGATTATGCATGCAGGGCATTGCGATAGTCAAACTGAGCACAATAAGTCCACAAAGTTAGGAATCCAAGGGAAATACTTTCCTAGTATTCATCTCAGATTGATTTCAACCAAAGCAACCAAGATTTCTTACAATTGATATTATTTACTTTTCTGCATTCCTCCGGTTGTTTTAGCAAGTTAGAGAGATATTCAGCCTTTTCCATATGGGTTTGATCCCAACCTCTGTTGGGTTACAATATTTGACATCGACTGCAATATACTTCTTGGAGGTGTAGTTTTGGACGACATCACTTCAGACCCATTCTTGACCATAATTTCAACCTAAATATTTTTAAGCAATATAAATATCATTTTACTTATGTAGAGGTGCAAATTATTATTTTGATAGTGTGGTGCTATTTTGGGATCGTGGATCAATGACAAGCAATTTATGGATGATTCAAGAATTGCAGTTCGACATCGAGGTAGGTTTCACTCTACTTTTCTCTATGAGATTGTGTATAGTATAGATTGGGGACTAGAAAGGTGACCCTACCCTTAGAATGAAATACTTGTTATAGACCTAAGAACCTTTTACCCTTTTTTATCAGTATGTTAACCATAGATTAATATTAAGGATTTCTTAGTGTATGTTAGAATTTGACTTGATTGCGATGCAATTCTAATATATATACACTTAGGCTCTTATTGTTATATTATTTGGATACTGGTGATGGTGTACAGACATTTTGGTGCATTCATGCTCACTTAATGGTATGGTTCCAACCAAAACCATGACTTTACAATTATTTTCTAAAAAAGAGATTTATTCTCACTTTTCAATTTTTAAACAAATTCTTTTATAACAGGAATCATTCCACCTTATATCATGATTTATGAGCTTTTGAAATTAAAGATGATATTTTAGAAATCAGACCGAGATTGATCTTGGTCCATGGTTTATTCACTCTTTTACTACTATTATTTACTATGTTTGTGAGTGTTTTCGACCCTTTGTGCTCTATTAAATTGATTTAGTCCCGAAGTTGATATCCAATAATGGTTATTCAGTTATGACACTATTTTTGATTTGATTTCGGCACTTGTGATACAATTTTTGATTTGAGTCTATCATTTATGATACTATATTTTGTTCAAGTCTGGCATCTATGATACTATTTTTGAATCAAGTTCGACACTAATGAAGTAATTATTATGTTAAGAAACTGGTTCAATTTTGATACTTATGGTACAAGAGGATTAATGGACATGGTTTACTATTGGTTTATGTTGTATTTATTCATATATATATGCATTGCCAGTCACCAATATAATAGCTAGGTGCTTTTATTTATCGACCTTATTGTAACACCTGGTATTTTCTAGCATAATCTAAGTCCCAATGCATGAGTATTCTTGTATGAAATTTTTGAAACACTCATTATTTTTTAGTTTAGAGCCTGCCATTGCGTAGGAAATTCAATTAGCTTTCCAATGATATAAAATTCACCCAAATTTGATAACCGGGTAAAAAGTTATGGTGATTTTAAGTTTTAATAGCGAAACCCCATCATCATGACCTTTTGCACGTCTTGAAGAAGGCCAATCTCCCATTTGGCAAATTCGGTGAGGGTCTGCCACCCTGGCGCATCGCACTGTAGTTCAATTTGACATTTTTCAATTTCCAGTGGACCTCCACGATCCTGGTGTGTTGTAGAGATGGAAAAAATGGCATCCATAGGCTTACCATGATGGTGGTGAATCGTTGCATTTGTCCAGGTCCCAGTTGTCCCTTTTTCCAGTGACTTGGCGCAATAGTGGCCCATCGCGCCAAGGCCAAAAAACGAGATTTTCAGTTTTCAGCTTGTGTTTTTAAATTTGTTTAAGGATATTTGTGTCTTTTTCCCAAGTCCTAAACTCACCCTAAAAACAAAATTTAACCCCTCATTGACCCAAATACTCGTCATTATTAAATTTCTCTCAAATTAAAAATCCCCTCTTTCAAGAACAGGAAACCCTAGCTCTCAATTATCAAGGTCAAATCTCAAGAACTCTCCATCAATCCTTCCAAATTCATCATCCCAGGTATGTTAGATGTTCATCCATGGATTTCTTTCATCCATGTAGTCCAAGTATCTATTTTAATAACAAATCTATCATCTTTTCAAGATTTATGATATTAAATTATGTTTTAAAACCATGAATCTCCATGAACTTCCATGAATATTGATTTTATACCATACTTTAATGGAATTATTGTTGTTATCAATTCTGTTATGTTTTAATATTGTCATTCTTTGAATTAGATCATGATTTAGTGATATATATGTTGAATTCATGCTATTATTTCAAGTTTTATACTATTCCCATGAATTGACTAAAATATGCAGTACAAGTGTTTGATAAAATGCCTACAAGAGTGATTTATTTAATAAGAGCTTTGGGCTTCAAGCTTTTTTGTCTTTCCAGTATTGTTGTTTTGAGTCCTGGGGGTTTTAAATACTCGAAAACCATAGCTATTTATTTAGTCTAGTCTCAGTACATTATAGAATAGTCTTCAGATTAAATTATGAGCATTATCAAAATAGTCAAATATCAATTATTCAACTCAGAACAGTCTAGTATCTTAGTGTCTTTCAGTTGGGAGTAGGATTTAGCATCGAGCAAGTATAGGGATGGCGGCTTCCCCATCAGATCGGCAGAGTCATTAGTAACAGACCCTATACTCCAAAACTACGTAGCCAGTGTAGGATATGAGTATTCACTCGTCAGATTAGGCTTGACTATCTCTCATGGGTCACCAGTCAGTTCAGTCTTAACACCCTTAGTCCTTTGGATATTATATCAGTTTAGTAGATCCACACAGCCATTGTTAGTACCCGTGGCATGGTATTAACACCCTTCCAGCTGGGGTTACAGGTTTGACCCCGATTAGCTCAAATTAGAGAATGTTTGTTAGACGATACCTCCCACAGTCTCAGATATAGTCTCAGTTATAGTCCCAGCTCAGTTATTCAGTCTTAGTGTTGTTTGACCAAAGCATATAGATTTCAGTTATCTTAGTATATCAGTATTTACAGATTTTTATCAGTTTATATTATATGCTTGGTCATGCATCCACAGTATTTATAGATTTTTCTATATTTTTAGTATCTACAAATTTCATACACTTTATTCAGTACTCCATGCTTTACATGTATGTCTAGTTAATTATTATCATTTCTTTTTATGAGACCATGCATATCAGCCTATCTCATTTAGCATACCAGTACATTCAAAGTACTGATTGCATACCTTTACATTTGTGTTATGATGTCTCATATCATAGGTGCTGATGCTCAGTTCCTAGATCGCACCTAGAGTCTTAAATTTCAGCAGTACAATAACAGTGGTAATTCCTCATCATCTGAGGATAGATTACATTACTTCATATCTTTATCTCAGCAGTTAGTAGAGTTAGTTGAGGCCTGTCCCATTAACTCACAGTAGCCAGCTTAGAGGATTTTTAGACACTACAATTAGCTATTCAGACTAATCTGATTTTAGTATTTTTATTAGATTCATAACTCAGTAGTTTTTTCACTATTAAAACCTCATGGCAATTAGTTATTCTTCCGCATTTATGATTATATTATTCAGTGCTCTCTGCAGGTACTAGCTCATGGGTTAGCTTGTTTTCCCTCGGTATCATAAGAATTGTGTAATGACTAAGGGGTAGTCTCGAGTCATTACAAACTTGGTATCAGAGCCTAAGGTTTTGAAGTATCCTAGGAAGTCTGAAAGCTGCATCGAGTAGAGTCCTGTGCATGGGTGTGTAGCATGCTGCACTTATGGATGAGATGCTACAAGGAGTTTAGAAAAAGGTTTCCTTTCTTTCAAGTATTCATGTCGTGTGATTGAGCATGAGCATAAGTTAAACTATAAGTGTGATCTGTTTTCTTCTTTCGTTTACAGAACATTCCTCCTAAGAAGAATGAAGAAGAACAGGAACTCAGCCAGCCCCTTAGCATGTTTCTCACGCAGAATTTAGGGCTGCGTTCACTACTTTAGCAAACTCCGTAGCAGCACAGAATGAACAGTCAACCGCTACTCCAGCCAACTTAGTGTCCAATACTATTGCCACTTGAATTCAAGATTTCACCTGGATAAATCCTTCTTCTATCATGGGATCCAAGTTTGAAGAGGATCTATAGGAATTATTAGATATGGTTCAGAAGGTCACGGATGCTATAGGGGTAACGTCTAGTTAGAGTACTGAGTTGGCTGCATATCAATTGCAGGATGTATCCCATACTTGGATTAAGCAATGGAAAGTTGATAGAGGTGTTGATATAGGGCCGATAGAATAGGAAGAGTTTGCCACGACTTTCTTGGAAAGATTCTTTCCATTGGAGTTGAGAGAGGCCAAAGTATTAGAGTTCATTAATTTAACGCAAGGCATCATGAGTGTGAGGGAGTATTATCTCAAGTTTACTTAGTTAGTTAGATATGCTCCTCATGTAGTGGTTGACAGTAGGTCCAAGATGAGTAAGTTTGTGTCTAGCATGTCTGATAGTGTGGTCATGGAGTGTAGGATCATAATGCTGATTAGTGAGATAGATTTGTCTGGATTGATGGTCCATGCTCAATAGATAGAGGATTAAAAGATTAAAGAGAGGGAGAGAGAAAATAAGAGAGCTAGGACATGTAGTTTTAATTTCAATAAGCTAAAGTTAGCAGGTGGTAACCGTCCTTAGTTTTATTAGAGGACATCAGGCCTATTACCCTCTTCAGCTAGTGCCCTAATACCCAATTCAGAAATAACAATAAGGATAGGGCACCAGGCTCTAAGTCCCAGGTGAGTGTTAGCAATGCTCGTACCAATCTTTTATGTCAGAAGTGTGGCAGACACCATTAAAGTAAGTGTAGAGTAGGTAGTGATGTGTGCTTTGGGTATGGCAATCCAGGCCATCAGATTCAGGAGTGTCAGGTAATTGCTCTACTGGCAATCCAATAGAGCCAGTCTCATTAGTCGTCAGTTCTATTCGGCTGCCCAACTCAGCAAGGTGCCGCTTCCAGTGCTACCAGTGGTCAGCGTTCAAATAGATTATATGCTTTCAATCTCACCAAAATCAGGAAAATTCTCCTGACATAGTTACTGGTACATTGCAGGTCTTTTAGTTACATGTTTATGCTTTAGTAAACCCTGGAACTTCTCTTTCTTTTGTAACTCCATATATAGTTATCAATTTCAGAGTTAGTCGCAAAACTCTAGCAAAGCCTTTTTCAGTGTCTACCCCAGTAGGTGTTTCCATTGTAGCCAGATAGGCATACAGGAACTGTCTGTTCATAAT
Source organism: Capsicum annuum (assembly GCF_002878395.1). Lineage (NCBI taxonomy): Eukaryota > Viridiplantae > Streptophyta > Magnoliopsida > Solanales > Solanaceae > Capsicum > Capsicum annuum. The sequence continues at coordinate 220,773,599 of NC_061111.1, read as the reverse complement.
ATCTCAGAAAGTTACCTTAGTTAATCTCGTGGAGTTAGAGATGACAAATTTTGACGTCATTCTCAACATGTATTAGATCTTCTTATACTATGCCTTAGTTGATTGTAGAAATAGAATAGTTCATTTTTAGTTCCCAAATGAACCCGTCCTTGAATGGAGGGATAGTACTACAACTCTTAGGAGGTTAGTTGATCTCATACCTTAGAGCCAGAAAGATGATATCCAAGGGATGTGTCTACCATCTTGTACAAGTAAAAGACTCTAACTTAGAAACTCCACCTCTTGAGTCAATTCTAGTAGTAAATAAATTCTCAGATATTTTTCCTGAAGATCTTCCTAGAGTTTCTCCTGAAAGGGAAATCGACTTTGGAATAGACCTTCTCCTAGATACTCAGCCATTTCTATTCTGCCATACAGAATGGCTTCTGTTGAACTCAAAGAACTAAAAGAACAGTTAAAGGATATCCTAGAGAAGGGATTCATCAGACCCAACATCTCCCCATGAGGTGCATCTATTCTATTCGTGCGTAAGAAATACGGTTCTCTCAGTATGTGAATTGACTACCATCAGTTGAACAAGGTCACAGTTAAGAATAAATATCCACTTCCTAGAATTAATTACTTGTTCGACCAACTTCAAGGTGCTAGCTAATTTTCCAAGATAGACCTTAGATCAGGCTATCATCAGCTTAGAGTCAGAGAATGTAATATCCCAAAAATAGCTTTCCAAACTTGGTATGGTCACTTCGAATTTCTAGTCATGTCCTTTGGTATTATTAATGCCCCAACAACCTTCATGGACTTGATGAACCGAGTATTCAAGCAGTACTTGAACATGTTTGTCATAGTCTTCATTGATGGCATTCTTGTCTATTTGCATAGCGAAAACAATCATGCATACCATCTCATAATAGTGTTACAAACTCTTAGAGCCCATCAGTTGTTCACTAAATTCAGTAAGTTTGAATTCTGGCTAAGATCAGTAGCTTTCATTGGCCATATTATTTTTGGTGATGGCATTAGAATTGATCCTTAAAAGATCAAAATGGTGAGAAACTAGCCTAGACCCATCTCTCTATCAGATATCAGGAGTTTCTTAGATTTAGCTAGCTATTACCATTGGTTTGTTGAAGGGTTTTCTTCTATTGCATCCCCTATCTACAGATTGACTCATAAGACATTAAGTTTCATAGGTCAAATTCATGTGAGAAGAGTTTTTAGGAGTTGAAGATTGACTCATCTCAGCCCCAGTTCTTACTCTACCAGATAGTTCAGATAGTTTTGTTGTGTACTGTGATGCATCCAGGTAGGTTTGAGTTGTTTCCTTATGCAGAGAGGTAAGGTCATAGCCTACGTCTCCAGATAGCTTAAGCCTCATGAGAAGAATTATCCGACTCATGATCTTAAGCTAGTAGTGGTAGTATTTGCCTTAAAGATTTGGAGGCATTAGTTGTATGGGGTGCATGTTGATGTGTTCACAGATCACAAAAGCCTTCAGTATGTGTTCTCTCAGAAAGATTTGAATTTGCATCAGAGAAAGTGGTTAGAGTTATTAAAAGATTATGACATGAGTTTTCTGTATCATCCGAGCAAGGCCAATGTAGTGGCTGATGCTCTCAGTAGAATGTCTATGGGTAGTGTCGCTCATGTTGAGGATGGTGTAGCTCAGGAAGTCCATCAGCTTGCCCGATTAGGTGTCCATTTACTCAATTCAGTAGAAGGTAGTGTATGGGTGAAGAGTAGCTCCGAGTCATCTCTAGTTTTTGAGGTGAAGGAAAAGTAGGATAGAGATTCCAGTTTAGTTAAGTTGAAAAAATTAGTTAAAGATCAAAAAGTAGAGGTTTTCTTCCGAGGGGTAGATGGTGTTTTGCATTGTCAGGGTAGATTGTGTATGCCTGGTGTAGATGAGTTGAGGCAATGAATTCTTGCAGAAGCAAATAGTGTACGTTACTTTATTCATCCTGGGGCACTAAGATATACAGTAATTCTTGGGAGATCTATTGGTTGAGTAGGATGAAGAGATATATTACAGAGTTTGTAGATAAGTGCTCTATATGCCAACAAGTTAAGATTGACCACCAGAAGCCTAGTAGATCCTTGCAGGAGTTAAGTATTCCCATATAGAAATGGGAAAAAGTGAACATGGACTTTGTGATAGGTTTGTCTCGTACCCATCATCAGTATGACTCTATTTAAGCTATCATACACATGATGACCAAATTAGCTTATTTCTTGCTAGTTCATATCTCTTACTCAGCCGAGGACTATGACAATCTCTATCTTAGAGAGTTGGTTAGGTTGCACGATGTTCCCTTATCTATCATCTCAGACAGAGGTACCTAGTTTGCCCTCATTTTTGGAAACCATTCCAAAAGGGTCTTGGTACCCAAGTCCACCTCAGTATAACCTTTCATCCTCAGACAAACGGTCAAGTAAAATGGACCATTCATAATCTTGAGGATATGTTGAGAGCATGCATTGTTGATTTCAAGGGTAGTTGGGATGACCATTTTCCTTTGATTGAATTCACATACTATAACAACTATCATTCTAGTATCTGTATGGCTCCATTTAAGGCTCTCTGTGGTAGGAGATGTAGATCTCTAATTGGTTGGTTTAAAGTAGGTAAAGCTACAGTAATAGGGCCTGACTTGGTATTTGATGCGTTAGAGAAGGTTAAGTTGATTAGAGAAAGGCTTACGACTACCCAGAACTGACAAAAATCGTATGTAGATATAAGGAGAAAGGATCTCGAGTTTAAGGTCGGTGATCTTGTGTACTTAAATTCTCTTCCATGAAAGGAGTGAAGAGATTGGTAAGAAAGGAAAACTCATTCCCCGATATGTCGGTCCCTTCAGAATCCTCAATCGTTTCAGAAAGGTAGCTTACGAACTAGAGTTACCTTCAGAATTAGCCTCGGTACACCCTGTGTTCCATATCTCATTGTTTAAAAAGTGTATTGGTGATCCAGCTGTAGTTGTTCCCTTAGAAAGTATAGATATTTAGAATAGTCTTTCCTTTGAGGAAGTTCCAGTTGAAATTCTTGATCATCAAGTTTGTAGACTAAGGAACAAAGAAGTTCCACTAGTCAAAGTTCTTTGGCGAAATTAGTCTATTAAGGGAGCCACTTGAGAAACAGAGGCAGATATGCGGACCAACTACCATCATCTCTTCTCCGCAAATCCAAATTCAGTATAAGGTATCGAATCTTCTTAAGATTTTTCTCTATCATAATCAATTTTAGTTGCACATCATGTTTATGTTAGTCGTGCATTTGAAAATCAGTTCAGTCATGCATTCTATGCAACAGATATGCATATTTAGTGTGTAAGCTCCGTCCATCATTTCCCACAGCTTAACCAATTTCACTTGTAACAAATGATCCCAAGGGGGAGATATTGTAACACCTCGTATTTCCCTAGCATAATCTAAGTCCCAGTGCAGGAGTATTATTCTATGAAATTTTTGAAACGCTAATTATTTTTCAGTTTAGAGCTTGCCATTCCATAGGAAATTGTTTAAGGGTATTTGGGTCTTTTTACTAAGTCCTAAACTCGCCGTAAACACGAAATTTATCCCCTAATTAATCTAAATACTCATCATTATTCACTTTCACTCAAATTAAAAATCCTCTCTTTCAAGAACAAGAAACCCTAGCTCTCAAGAATCATGGTCAAATCTCAAGAGCTATCCATCAATCCTTCCAAATTCATCATCGCAGGTATGTTAGATGTTCATACATGGATTCCCTTCATCCATGGAGTCCAAGTATCCATTTTAATTACAAATCTATCATTTTTTTTCAAGATTTATGATATTAAATTGTGATTTAAAACTATGAATCTCCATAAACTTCTATGAATATTGATTTCATACCATGCTTTAATAGAATTATTGCTGTTATCAAATCCGTTATGTTTTAATATTGTCATTCTTAGAATTAGATTATGATTTAGTGTTATAAATATTGAAGTCATGCTATTATTTCAAGTTTTATACTATTTCCATGAATTAACTATACTATGAAGTACAAGTGTTTGATAAAATGCCTATAAGAGTAATTTATTTAATAAGAGCCTTCATGTTTTTGCCTTCAAGCTTTAGTGTCTTTCTAGTATTATTGTTTTGAGTCCTGGGGGTATTGAATACCCATAAACCATAGCTGTTTATTTAGTCTAGTCTCAGTATATTACAGAATAGTCTTCAGATTATATTATGAGCATTATCAAAATAGTCAAATATCAGTTATTCAACTCAGAACATTCTAGTATCTCAGTGTCTTTCAGTTGGGAGTAGGATTTAGCACCAAGTGCGTGTAGGGATGGTAGTTTCGCTATTAGATAAGTAGAGTCATTAGTAGCAGTCCCTATACTCCAGAACTACGTAGCTAGCGTAGGATATGAGTAGTCAGCCGTCAGATTAGGCTTGACTATCTCGCGGGGGTCACCCGTCAGTTCAAGCTTTACACCCTTAGTGCTTTGGATATTATATCAGTTTAGTGGATCCACACAACCATTGTTAGTACCCGTGGCATGGTATTAACACCCTTCCAGCTGGGGTTACAGGTTAGACCCCGATTAGCTAAAATTGGGGAATGTCAGTTTGATTATACCTCCCACAGTCTTAGATATAGTCTTAGTTATAGTTTTTGCTCAGTTATTCAATTTTAGTGTGGTTTGACCGAAGCATAAAGATTTCAGTTATCGCAGTATATTAGTATTTATAGATTTTACATAGTTCATGTCATATGCTTGGTCATGCATCTACAGTATTTACAGATTTTTTCCTGTATTTTCAATATCTATAAATTCCATGCACTTTATTCAATACTCCATGATTTATATGTATGTATAGTTAATTATTATCATTCCTATTCATGAGACCATGCATATCAGCCTACCTTATTTAGCATACCAGTACATTCAAAGTAATGATCACTTACCTTTTCTTTTGCGTTATGATATCTTATATCATAGGTGCTGACACTCAGTTCCCGGATCGATCCTAGATTCTCAAATTATCAAAAGTACAGTAGCAGTGGTTAGTCCTCATCATCCGAGGACAGCTTAAATTACTTTATGTCTTTATCTCAATAGTTAGTAGAGTTAGTTGGGGCCTATCCCATTAACTCACAGTATCCAGTTTAGAGACTTTTCAAACACTACAGTTAGCTATTTAGACTATTCAGATTTAGTATTTTTATTAGATTCATAAATCAGCAATTATTTCATTATTAAAACCTTATAGCAATTCAGTTATTATTCCACATTCATGATTATATTATTCAGTGCTCACAGTAGGTACTAGCTCATGGGTTAGCTTGTGGTCCCTCGGGATCGTAAGCACCGTGTAACGACTAGGGGGTAGTCTTGGGTCGTTACACTTATTGAGGGTTGTATTCGTATAATTTATGATTGTTGTTTGCTGAGTATTTGATTGGACCTTTTGGGCTTATAGGAGTCCAGTTTGGTTATTATTTGTCCAGACTAAACAATTACTTTATTGTTGGTTAATATGGTTAGTTCGTGATAGGATGATTATGGATTGGTATATGAGATTGTCGGTATGTTTTTTATTCCCTTTTGTTTTCATACTAAGATATAATTGTTAGATTATCTCTTGTTTAGTCATCCTTAGGATAGAGACCCTTATTTTGCTAGTATTAATATTTCTTCTTGACTATGATCCTCGATAGGTTAGATTGGTTCCCTCAGGTTATTATCTTTTAGTTTAGTCCTACATAAGTGTATGTGTGTGTATATATATATATATATGATATTAACATATATCCCTCTCTTTTCTTATTTATTCATATCCTATATTTATCCGTTGGCCTTATATTACTACTATATATAATATATATCCTTTCTTCATTCTTTATTTGTATATTGGCTAGGGATATACAATATTGTAATTTATTTCCTAAATATTGTTAGAATAGAATAGTTTACCTGTATTTCCCCATTAGCATGATTATGCTTAGTTTCTTTAATAGTTGACTCTAGTTTATATTCCTATTTTATGTGTTATTTATGCTTGCATTATCTTTTCATGATTATGGTATTAGTTCTTGCCATTGATGTGTGCATTGTGCGGAGAAACTTTGGATTGGACATTCAGAGTGAGATGTTGATGTTCGGAGTATTCTTGCTCTTCTTTGCACTGATTAGACTTATCTCTATTTTATCTTTTGGAGATGGTTTGTACATGTATATTTATTCAGTATTTCACTTTTACTCTAATTGTATTAGAAACTTTTGTACTAATTTCACCAGGTCTTGGGATTGTATCCTATATTAGACCTTTATTTCAATTCCCTTTTCCTATTTTCTCCATTTTTATTGATAGTTCATTACTATCTATTACGGACTTTGAAGTTTCTTACCTACTGGCGAGTTATAGTAGGTTCCATCATGACCTGAGAAATTAGGTTGCGACAAATTGGTAGCATAGTCTAGGTTTATCAGTGTGTTGGTACAAGAGTTAAGTTTCTAGTAGAGTCCCGTAGATCGATACGGAGATGTCTAATCCTATATTTTGAAGGCTATAGGAAATTCTTTTCTTGACTCCTTGTCATTTGTCTTTATTTTTATAAACCTCTATTACTTCCTTGACTCCATTCCATCTTGGATAGATGACATGAGGTTATCGATAGATGCGGGCGATACTTTAATGTGTGCTACAAGAGTTTTAGCATGGTGTCAGGCTAGAGGGTCAGATATTAATATCAAAGATCTTCATCCACGGTCAAACAATTTAGGGCCAAATTAAGATTTGATAGAATTTGTGACTACATCAACTTTAAGGTTTCATTGTTGGGAATTCCAAGCCTTTTTATAGGTATCTCACTGTCGGAGGTGATGTACGATACATCGAGGGGTTCTCAAACTAGAGTTGGGCTTGTTGGTGTTTAGCAGGGCTTTTTTTTACGTCAAAGTATGAAATAGTGTGAGGATTTATCAAAGGGTTAGCCTTGACAATTTGCTTGACATCAAAAAATTTGATAGTAAATGGGTCTTCTTTCTTTCAGGTTGTTGATCACCTGAGGACCACAGAGAGAGCATGTAGTAAGACTTATGGAGATGGAAGTAAGTGGCCATCTCATTAGTATAGTGTTATTGACATTTTATCCAAGAGTAGGGATCCTCCCGATAGGGATCATCATCAACCTGTTAGTTTTATACATGTAGCATCTCAGATTATATATGGCTTTTCAATCTGTTGTGATGGTAACAGTGGGCAGAGTTCTCGTCAGATTTTGTAAAGTATTCGGTATGAATTTTTAGGACGTGGTAGCCATTATGGATCACTATGTACAATACCTTACAAGATTCTAGGATCCTATTTTAATCATGGTAAGGTTTTTCACTAGTACAGAGAGTTCCCCTAGTGAGGGAATATTAGTCTATTTGCACAGACAAATTATCCTTATAAGTTTGTGACACCTTTAGTTAGAGGTAGTGTACTTAGTGCCTCAAATTGTTATTTAGTTGCTCAGTTTGGGCTTAGACATGCTCAAATTTATACTCCTTTAGTCACATCAGGACTATAACTCCAGACCCATCGATATATATGCAATTTGACTTTCTATTTTTAGTTATTATTATCGATGGTTCATGCCTTAATATTACTATGTTGGTTGTTGTATAACTTGTGTGGATTCATGAATAGGTGACTATCCCCATAGATGATCTCTTTTATTAGTAGATTGAGTGAATCGTTGTGGTATTTTCCTTGGGGTGTAATATTTGGGTTAAAGTCCCTTTTCTTTACCATTATGGCCTTGTTGTGACCTTAGAGTGATACTAATTATGTTTTCTATTTTCTTGTGCCACCTGCTCCTTATATTATTATTGTTGGTATTATTGTTTCACCTTGAATGATTCTTTCATAATAGACAACTAGACTGGTGTTATCTAGTTAGTCTTTACATTCTTCCAATTCTTATCCATTTAGCCTAGAGCCTAGGTTGGTTGGTCTTTCTTTCTGTTAGCGAGGCAAGGTCGATTATCGAGTGGGTTGTAAAATTAAGGTAGGTTTTTCCTTTCATGGTTTTGTTGTAATTATTGTATTGGTAACTCATTTCTCTGGTCCGTTCTAGAGATAAATCAGTTTGAGGTTTGCCTTTCTAGTTTGGCAGATTTATTGCTTGGTAGTGGTCTTGATCTTGGTATTGGTATTGGTATTGGTATTGGTATTGTGTTGGGTAATCCTTTATTCTGATGATGTGGTTCAATATTTAGTTGAGTTGAGGTTTGTTTAAGAGGGTGAATTCAGAAACTCTTAAGTTTGGTAATTGTTTCAGCCTGATATGACTATGTAGAGTGCTTTTCCTTATGCCATAATTCAAGTATTGGATTGTCCAAGTTCAGGTTAAGATTTTATTCTTCAAAGTCACTTAAGTTTTTTCTATTATTAGTATTCTTTGTATCTTCAATGTGTTCGTGATTATGATTTGATGCTTTATGCCATTCAATAGATATGTGGTTGATAGGTTATGTCTTTTGTCGGTTGTTTTCCCTAGTTGTAGTTTTGTTCCTTAGCTATATTTTAGTTTTGTCTTATACGGGAATCATTAGGGATATACCTGATTTCTTATAGTAAGATTGATTTGGGATTTTGGCCTTAGTTCAAGTTTGTTGGCTTAAGTTTGGATTTTGACTCTTTGGAATGGAAGCTTGAAAGTTATGATATATTTCTGTATTTGGATACTTAGTCGTCAACATGATTGATTTGGGTAGTTGACTTCGAGTAGTTCAACTTTGATGTTGACATTTTATCCACGAGTTGTAGAGCTTGGTTGTAGCCTCCATTTCTAGATTTGTTTCAGTTTAGTATTCATTAATAGGCTAGCTAAAGTTACTCATATCTACCAACTAAGTTTTTTTCAGTACAGATAGGTTATGTTTGATAGGTGCTAGGATAATAGTCTGTTGGCACACAATATTAGCTTTTACTGTTTTTGACCTTGATTCTCATTTTTTGTCAAAATTTTGGATTGTCCTCTCTGTAGAAGAAGTGTGATTAAGTTGGGATTAGCATGGGTTCACCTATAGTTGGTGGGGAATTATGGAGCAAATTATTCAATTTTGAGATTTTATGCTTTAGACTCTTGATTGTTGGTTTTGAGGGCCATCTGGACCAGCTATAGCCCTGGCAGGAGTTTGCAGGCTTTGATTATTGGTTGAACAACTTCAGTTTTTTGGGGTTAGTTTGATATGATTGCATGGATAGGACTCAAATGATATTTTGTGCGGTTTAGGTTAGACATCTAGTTTAGACAGGAAAAGAATGTCGAATTTGGAATTTAGAGTTGGTGGTACGCTCATGCCTTGGGTAACCTTTAGCTAGTTGAGTTTATTCTTATTTGTACTTATTACGGAGTTTGTTGCATTCGTATTGCACACGCAAGTGCACGTGGTCATGCAAGCAATAAAGTATCCCTTTCAAGGTGGATGTCGAACCCAAATGGACTTGTGTTTAACAATAATCCAATTCTAGTATCACTAAGAAGACTAAACAAGTGCAGATCGTAACCAAATGGAGTTCAAGTTTCTAAATTAAAGGTAGTAGTAAACAAACGAGATTGTAAAGTGTTTGTACCGATAATGGGGAGAAATCTAGGGTCAAGGCACTTTGAACAATCTTACTTAGCCATACAATCTCGTTGGTTAAGTTAATTATCTTTGTTGTTGATTCACAGGGTTGATAACATGATAATGGTCTTTCGAGCTTTTAATTGTCTATCTAAGTTATCCCCAAAAGTATATCTTTTTATGGGGATGTGAGAACTAACTTAAATGCATTTTATATATATTCCCATACTTGAACCAAATGGGGCAAATTAGGTATATTTCTATCCTAACTGCGAATGCTAACTTTAATTCATTTAAAATGTAAGATCTTGCTCCATATATCCCACGATCTAATCTATTGTTCCTCCATTCGGGATCACAATAGAAATATAGATTTATTCTAGAGGTCAAAAATCACTAGAATAGTAATAACAAGAATATATGAACAACCAAACATGATAATCAACATTAAACCAACTCAATTATAAGCTGGCATTCATGTTCGTAGCCTCAACCCTAGAATGAGGGTTTCCACACACTCATAGTTTTACAACGAATCACAATGATGGAGTACAGACATAAAAACCAAAAGTAAACTAAAGTAAATATTAAGAACCCTAGCTGTAGCATTCCTTGTGTGTTTATCCATCCCCAAAGTCATCCAAGATCATTAGGACATGAGCCTAGTGTCCTATTTATAGTATAAAAGAAGTTGGCTGATTTTCACCCTTGGGCGTGGCACGCCCAAAGTCGCGGACATCAAAGGGTGTGACACACCCTAATTACATATACACATTGGAATCAGCCTCCTACTTTGTGTCTCAAGGTGTGGAACATCCTTATCTCAGAGCTCTACCGGCGTGCCATGCCCTTGTGCTAAAAACGTCCACTTCTCTTTGTAGTTAACTCCTTCCTTCTGCCTTTAAGTTCCACACCTTTTAGTTTCCTTTCCAATATCATTTAAGCTTTTATTTATTGCTGAAAATTTTCCTCACACACACATTCTATGGTCTCCTATCATATCAAACAACACAAATTAGTGCACACAGCAGAATAGAGTTCAACAAAGTCCACTAGAATTAACCATAATTCAAGCTACCAATACTAGTTTTCTCTTCTAAATTCTAAGTGATTATTTTTATTCTTAATTGTTCTAAATACACCTTGAACATTATAAACATGTACTTTAACACGTATATACTCAATTGTACTATCAACAACCCATTAAACACATAAGAAGTCCTCAAAACAAAGCTAAACATGCATAGATAATGATACTTAGGTGCATAAATACACCTAAGATCACCACCCCATACTTAAAGCCTTGTTATTCCTTGAACAACTCTTTTAATTGAGCACCATCCAAGGAAGACTCCAACATTACTCCTGCAAGCAAGACACTCAAACTAGAACTATGATGATACATGAATAGAAAATTCCACATTAAGCATGTCATATTTCATTTGAAATCTTATGAACACTACTTCAAAACATTCTGACCTCAAGAATTGACTGTACCAAGAGAACATACAAATAACCTAACTATCATAAAACATGTTCCCTCACCACAAGGGAGTTATCAAGATTCACTCACAGATTTGCAATTCAACACAAGAATTGGTGGAAAAATCAAATTATGCTCTCTCTCACAAAGAATTCATATGCCACACTAGATGAACCATAAGCTTTCTCTTAGTGTAGTGCTTCACTAATACCTGAACATCAAGGATCAAGATCAGATAGGAGTTTAAGGATTGTAATGTAGGATGAGGGAAGGTAGGAACTATTTGGGCCAGTAGTAGTGACTATCTTCACTAAATGCTTTAATACATCACATTATGCATTAGGCTCCTTTCTAAACAACCAATTTCACCACTTCTATCTTCCCACTTCTTTTGTGTTTCCCTCCCCCTCCACCTTGTTTGATCTAGTTCACATATAATAAGGGGGGAGTTTTTAATATCAACACATGATTCACTTTTTTTTATCAAATATTCTCTTTTCATTACACCACTCCCCACTACAACACATAAACTTTTTCATAGAAATAGCTACTATTTTCTTGGGGCTTCACTTTCACTTTCTCCTTCTTAAATTTTAAACTCCTTAACCTCACTAATTTTTCTACTAACATACTTAGGATCTTTGGATAAAATTACATTCAATTAATGAAAGAGAATAGGCTACATATGAGGCTACCAAATAATAGGCTAAAGGCTCAACAGGGCTAACTACGCTCCAGCAACCAAGGTAGATACCCAAGGTATGAAACAGGGCTATAAAAGAAGTGCCTATATCATCTCCTAACCCCAACATTCATTATTTCACATTGAACGCTCACTAGACAAGTTTTAGACATCAATATGCCAAAAGAAATATAACAAAAGACCTCACTCGCACTTGTCACATGTTCAAATCAAGTAGGATCCCTATAGACACTAAACCAAGCAGTAACATGAATTCAAAATTAAGTCAGCATCATATAGGAGTCATATAAATGAAACTAGGTGTCTCAAACTTAGTTTTCAACACAATATACATGCTTTTACATTCGAAACCACTAGCATCATGGAATCATACATAGAAACTAGGGGTAGGTGAAGTGTGCCACTACTAGACTAACACCAACAACACTGAAAATATAATAAAGACAAACAAATAAAGTTAAAATCTATTTATAATTTTTTTTCAAATTTAGTCAAAAACTAGAAAGACAAACAAAAATAAAAATCCTATAACAGCACTTCATCTTAGACAGTCAAAAGCATCCCCACCCATACTTAAAATTACACTTTATCCCCAAAGTATAAATTAAAAGCAAGGATAGAAATACTCCCTTAGGCCTCTAGGCATAGCTAGTAGATCTTTAATCATCAACAATGTTTGATGGACCCCACACCCAGTCTTTGCCATGATCCTTTGCTTAGTTCTCTGATACTTAGAATATCTTCAACCTGTGACTCAAAACACAAACACAAACAATGTTGATACTAAAGAAAAACATGAAAATAAAATACCTACCTTAACTTGGGTTGCCTCCCAAGCAGCACCTGATTTATTGCCGCAATACGACTTATATCACCACTATTTATCCATGTTTTTTCAACCTCTTTCTCTTACTCAGAGCCCATCTTCTCACTCTTTTTTGACCTTTTGAGTACTCACTGTCAAGGTATATAACTTTTTTCTCCCTTTTCTTTTCATTCTCCTTCTCATATTTCTGAATATTGGGTTTAATTTTTAGTTTAGTCCGCTCTATGTGATAGTTCAAAGATGTCATTGGATACTTGCACTCAACCACCCAACACTCATCCACTTCCATAACCATAATAATGCACAAATCTTTATGGTGTAAGGGTATATGAATATTTTATATACCTTGAAGACCACTTCTTTATTATTCAGTCTTACTGTCAGAGCGCACCCTCTCACATTAATAAGTGCTTCTCTAGTTTCTAAGAATGGATATCCCAGTATGATTGGTACCCTATCATCTGTATCATAATCAAGCATAATAAAATTTTTAGAAATAATAAACTTACCAAACCTAATGAGAATGTCATCGATGATTACTTGGGGCACTACTCTTATTCTATCTGCCATTTTAAACACCACTGAACATTGCCTCATCTTCCCTAATCTAAAAATATTGAATATCAATAGAGGCATCTAATTTATGCTCGCCCCTAAGTGACTCAGAGCATGGACCACAACACTTTTACTATTTTGAATAGAGAGGGTGAAACTTCTTGGGTCCTTAGGGTTTTTCAGCATCTTTCTCATCCTTACTGAACTACACTCTTTAATGAGTCCTACCATCTTAATGTCACCAAAATTTTCCTCATTGGTCAGCACATCCTTCAATTACTTAGCCTACTTAGTCATTTCCTACAAAATATCTAACAATGAGAGGTTAATGTAATGTTCTTTGAATGTGTCAAAAACTTCTTAAAACATACATCCTACATAGACTTTTTAAGATATTGAGGGAACGGTGGTGGTTATCTGTCTTGTGCATGCTCATCTACCTTTTCTTTTGGGTACTGGACTTCTTTAATTTTTTAGGATTTTTGATTTGCACTTGCTTCTCTTATGCCTACTATAGGACTAACTCTACATGTACCTCCTGTTTTATTTGGAGGTCTATTAGTCAAGTATCTACCGCTCCTCAATGTGATTTCGATCACTTGCTTTAGATTATCTCTTTCACTAGTCAAACTTCCTTGCGGTCTAGTATTATGTGTCTGAGCTAGCTGCCCAAACTGTGTCTCTATGCTATTTTAAGAAAGTTGCTAACTTTTTATCTCAACAACCATTTGTTCTTGGTTGGACACAATCTTTTCAAAGTCTCTTCAATATTACTGACCTGCATTTTTATAATATCCTATGTTTGAAAGCTTCTGCGTATTATATGACTCACTCCCTTGAGTCGTACACACTCTATACAAGTCATTTATGGTAAATCATACCTAGGGTAGTGTGGAGTAAATAAAGTCTAATGTAGATACGAGTTGATCCTAGAATTCATATGATTATGGTACGAGTTGAATGAAGTGAAGTCGTGAGTTCAGCAGAATAAGTTCCCTAAGTTTCTGTTCAAGGTATGATTGGGTGTTTCTAAGTATATAGAAGAGTAACAAGTCATATGTTTCCCCAGTATGTTGACTAATGTATAGCATCCTTGATTCTACAAAGCTTATGCATTGATGGGCCTAGTCATGCCCTCACCATATGAGTCATATGGTTGAGTCGTGTAGACTATTGATCAATTTCTGTAATGTTTAGTTAAGGGGAATTTTAGTGTTTTCTCCTTTTATAACTCCCAACCATGACCTATAACCTTCAAAGAGGCATTATTTTCCTTCTTTTTCCAATTAAATAGCAATATTTTCCTCCTCCCATCTTTAAGAACATCAAGATTACGATTCTCCTTCCCAAAGTTATCTTTCAAGTCCCAAGGTTCAAGCTCTTTTCACAAGTTAAGAAACTTTATGTATGTGCGGTTTATGAACAAGGTTATTCTTTCATCATTGTCAGCAAAGTGCATGGTTTTGAGATTTAATTTATTTATTTTGAATTAGGTTTTATACCCAAATATCCATGTTCTTGAAGTATAATACTACCATGTGATTGAAAGCTTTAAGTGCATCAAGGTATACACATATTCATGTTTGACTTATAAGATTCATATTTTGATTTAAAATGCATCATCTTGACTGGGATTGTTGAAAGATTTTAAGGTGATTATTGAGCATGATGTTTTGTTATGAATTTCTATGAAATAAAGCATGAATTCTAGGTCCTAAGTACAAGTACCGATTTTACAAAAATATTATGCTCTTAAGCTCTATTGACATGTTTTATAACATGATTTAAAGTAGAGCTTGAACTTTTGATCCAAAGATAAGACATGAAATCCACAACTATTCTTCTTGATTATGATTTAAAAAAAAAGAGGAGAGTAACTGGTTTTCAGTCTATAAGCTTTTATGCTATTTTAAGGTGGATTATTTAAAGTATGAGCATATAAGTATTCTGGGAGTAGTATTTACCTCCAAATACTCAGTACGTTCCAGATGTACTAACCTACGTATATGTCTATTTCCTACAATGTCTTATAATGTAGGTTTTGGTGCTTATTTCCAACAACACGATTGATTGCAAGGATCATCACCTACATCCTAACTTTTGTGAGTCCTTAGAGTTTGAGGACCTAGTGCTCAGATATCCATTCATTGTTAAAAGTGTTTTAGCTATGTTATTTATAGTTATGTTCGATTAGCTGAAGTCTATCTAAGTGGCTCTCTAGTCACGAGTAGAGGCTTGTCAGACTGATTATATTTCTAGTTCAAAGAATTTGCTTAAGGATTTCTAAGTTAAAGACTTTCATTAAGATAAAAATTAGTTTATCTTCATTTTTTATATATGTTAGTCACTCTTTAATTGTGAGTTCCCTAGCTAAATAGATATCATGGGATTGTTAGGGCTACTTGTAGTCTTAAGCACCGCGTGATGTCCAGGGGGTACTTTCTAGGTGTTACAAACTTGGTTTTAGAGCCTAAGTTTTAAAGAGTCCTAGGGAGTCAAACAAGCCATGTTACGTAGAGTCTTGGTCATAAATGTGAAGCATGCCACATTTATGAGCAGAAGGTTACAAAATGAATTAGGAATCATCATTTCATTCATGATCTATTGTGCTTACAGTTGTCTCTATCTGCCTTAATTCATGCTTTTACGTGACAAAATATGCCTCCTTGCTGAGCTAAAACATGCAGAAGTAGTGATCAACCACCACTGCATACCGACCCTCTTACTGAGAATATATCTCATGCTAATTTTTAGGCTTCCTTTCAAGCATTGGACCAAGCTGTGAATGCCAATGATTAGGAAAACCAGTAGGCAGCTATCCCATTTCAGTAAAATAGTAATTTTACTGCAACTAGGATTTGAGACTTCATAAGAATAAATCAACCTGAGTTCCATGGGTCAAAGGTAGATGAGGATCTCGAACTCCTTATTTATAAGGTGAGAAAGATTACTCAGATTATGTATTTAGCTAAATAGGAGAGTTTAGAATTGGCATCCTATAGGCTGAAGGATGTGACTTATGATTGGGTTGTTATGTGAAAGGAAGGTAGGGATGAGAATGCAGCTCTTATGAGTTGGCAGGTATTCTAGAGTGCTTTTTTAGACAGGTTCTTTTCACATGAGATGTGGAAGGCTAAGGTAGAGGAGTTTATTAACCCAAGGCAGGGCTCTATGACTATGAAAGAGTATTGCCTTAAGTTATCTCAGTTGTCTAAGTATTCTCCTAAGTTATTGTCTAGATTTAGGCCCCGTATGCATAAGTTTGTTACTGGGGTATCTGATTTAGTGGTCAAGGAGTGTAGGACTACTATGATGATTGGGGATTTGGACATTATGCGGTTGATGATTCATGCTCAATAGATTGAGGCATAAAAGTTGAAGAAAAGAGAGATGAGAAACAAGAGAGCTAGGAATGGACAGTTTGAGTATAGTCAACCAAGGTCTGGAGGGGGAAATCATTCAGAGTTTCATGGTCATTCATCAATTCTTATGTCATGTTTAGCTAGTGCCCCTACACCTAGAACCAGGCAGGAACTGTGGGGTAAGACTTTGAATTCTATGTCTCAAAAAAGTGTAGTTAGGAGGCCTAGTTACCCGACATGTGCAAAGTGTGGCAAGACCCATCTTGGTGTAGGTTTAATGGGTAAAAAGGGTTCTATAGCTATGGGAAAATAAGCTACAAAATCAAGGTGTGTTCGTATGCTAATTAGGAGGTAGGTATATTAATTCTCAAACTTAGGTTACTAATGCTCCAGCTTAGCCAGGTTGTCCTGTCTCTTCATATGGTGCATCAACCAGTATCGGTGGCAGTCAACGCCAAAACTGATTTTATGCTTTACCATCTTATCAGGAGTAGGAGAGCTCACTAGATATTGCCATTGGTATACTTCATGTCTTTCACCTTGATGTATATGTGTTATTAGACCCAAAGCAAATCTCTCATATGTAACTCTATTAGTTGATGAAAATTATGGGGTAGGCCCTGAAAATCTCTCTAAGCTTTTCTCAGGTTCCACCCAAGTGGGTAAGTCAGTTATTGCAAGATGAGTCTATAAAAAGTGTCCTATTATTGTCCTCCATAAGATCATACTAGCGGACCTAATAAAGTTAGAGATGGTAGATTTTGATGTTATTCCAGGCATAGATTGGCTCTATTCCTACTATGCATCAATATATTATCGGACCCGTGTGGTAAAGTTTCTGTTTCCTGATGAGGTAGTTTTTGAGTGGGTGGTTAGTTCGGTGTCTCCTAAAGGTCGTTTCATCTCTTATATTAAGGCCAAAAAGTTAATATCAAAAGGGTGAATCTATTATTTAGTTCAAGTCAAAGATACTAAGTCTGAAGCTCTAGCAGTTCAATCAGTCTATGTAGTCAATGAGTTTCCTGATGTTTTCCTCAAAGATCTACTAGGAGTACCTCCAGATAGAGAAATAGATTTCGGTAGTGATCTTCTCCTTGATACTCAACCCATTTCTATATCTTTATTTTGTATGGCTTCGACCAAACGTAAAGAGTTAAAGGAGAAACTTATGGACCTCTTAGATAAAGGTTTCATCAGACACAATGTTTCTCTGTAGGGTGATCTAATCCTCTTGGTGTGCAACAAAGATGGTACTTTTAGAATGTGTATAGACTATAGACAGCTAAACAAGGTTACTATCAAGAACAAGTATCCTATTCCTAGAATCGATGATTTGTTCGATCAACTTTAGGGTTCTCGGTGGTTCTCCAAATCGACCTTAGGTCAAGATACCACTAGTTGAAAGTTAGGGAGCAAGAAATTCCAAAGATAGCTTTTTAAATGAGGTATGTCCATTTTGAGTTTGTGGTTAGGTCATTTGGACTGACAAATATTCCTTCCACTTTCATGGATTTGATGAACAGGGTCTTCAAGTAGTACATGGACATGTTTGTCATTGCATTTATATATGACACACTGGTCTATTCCAAGAGTGATGAAAAATATGCAGACCATTTGAGAATAGTGTTGTAGGCCCTCATGGACCATCAATTATATGTGAAGTTTAGTAAATGTGAGTTTTGGTTGGAATCTATTACCATTTTGGGACGTTATTTTAGGGGTTGGTATTTATGTAGATCCTCAAAAGACTAATGTACTGAAGCACTGTCCTAGCTCTATCACTCCATCCGATATTAGGAGTATTTTGAGTTTGCCTAGGTATTATAGAAGATTTGTTAAAGGGTTATCCTCTATAGTCGTACCACTAACTAAGCTGACCCTAAAGAAAGTAAAGTTCATATGGTCGGATAAGTGTGTGAGAAATTCCAAGAGTTGAAGGATAGATTGATGTCAGCACCGGTGTTAGCTCTGCCAGAAGGGTTAGACAGATTTGTAGTGTATTATGATGCGTCAGAGTTGGATTAGGGTGTGTGTTAATGCAAAATGAGAGAGTGAAATCACATGTATCTAGTCAACTTAAGGATCATGAAAAGAATAACCCAACTCACGACTTGGAGTTAGCTGCTGTGGTTTTTGCCTTGAAAGTTTGGAGGCATTACCTTTATGGTGTGCATATTGATAATTTCACTAACCGTAAGAGTCTTCAGTATGTATTTTCTCAAAGGAGGTTGAAACTTCGTCAAAGAAGGTGGTTGAAGTTGAAAGATTATGACATAAATGTGCTCTATTATTCGGGTAAGGCTAATATAGTGGCAAATGCACTAAGTACGTTGTCTATGGGTAGTGTGTCTCATGTGAAGAAGGAAGAATGGGATTTGGCTAAAAAAGTGCATAGGTTGGCATTTAGGAGTATGTTTGCTCGACATTGATGATGGGGGAGTAGTAGTTCAAAATGGTTCAGAATCATTTTTTGTCGTGGAAATAAAGGAGAAACAGCAAAATAACCCCATACTTAACCAAATAATGGAAGCAGTCCAGCAGTAGAAGGTTGAGATTTTCTCCCAAGGGGGAGATGGCGTGCTTTGCTATCAACTCAAACTTTGTGTTCCAAATGTAGATGTGTTAAGGGAAAGGATACTAGTCTAGGCTCATGATTCGAGGTATTCCATTCATCTGGGTGCTACGAAGATGTACCACGACTTATGGGAAATTTATTAGTGGAATGGTATTAAGAGGGACATAACTGAGTTTGTAACCAAGTGTCCCAATTGTCAGCATGTTAAGATTGAGCACCAAAGAACGGATGGTATGTTGTAAGTGATTAATATCCCTACTTTGAAACGGGGGGTAGTAAATATGGATTTCATCATAGGGTTTCCTCATATAAGACATTAGCATGATTCAATTTTGGTCATAGTAGACTGAATGACTAAGTCAGCCCATTTTCTACATGTTAAGACTTCAGATATATTAGAGGATTATGCTAAAATGTATATCCGCGAGCTAGTTAGACTTCATGCGATAACCTTGTCCAACATTACAGGCAGGGGCACATATTCATAACAAAGTTTTGACAGCCTTTTTAGAAGGTCCTTTGTACAAAGGTTAAGCTTAGTACTATATTTCATCCGCAAACTAATGGTTAGGACGAGGACACAATTTGGACATTAGAAGACATGTTGATGGTTTGTGTTTTAGACTTTAAAGGAAGTTGGGACAACCATTTACCTTTGATTGACTTCACTTATAATAATAGTTATCATGGTAGCATTCAAATGGTTCAATTTGAAGCATTATACGGGCATAGGTATAGGTCACCTATAGCATGGTTTGAGGTAGGTGAAGATACTTTGATTGAGCCTGACTCTATTCTTGAAGCTATGTAAAAGGTTCAGTTGATTCGTGGGAGATTGAATACTACTCAAAGCCGTTAGAAATCGTATGCTGATGTTAGAAGGAGAGAGCTCAAGTTTGAAGTGAGTAATTAGGTATTCTTGATGGTGTCGGCTATGAAGGGAATTATGAGTTTCACAAATAATGGAAAGTTGAGTCCCTAATCTGTCGGTCCATATGATATAGTGAGATGCGTAGGAGAGGTTTCTTATGAATTGGACCTTCCATCAGAATTAGTTGCAGTTCAACCAGTGTCCCATGTTTCAATAATTAAGAAATGTATTAAAAATCCGTCCTTAGTAGTTCCCCTAGAGAGTATTAGGGTTGAATATTACTTGACTTATGAAGAGATTCCTGCAGAGATACTTGATAGGCAAGTCTGAAGGTTAAGGAATAAGGAAGTGGCGTCAGTAAAAGTTCTTTTGAGAAACCAATTAGTTGAAGGGGCCTCTTAGGAAGCTAAAGCAAACATAATGACCTAGTATCATCATCTCTTTTACCCTAATTAAGTTCCTACTTAAGTTAAAGTGTTATTTCTAGTAAATTCCTTCTCCTAAAGCCCGTTTAAGTGCTCCTATGTTGTATTTTATGTTGTGAGAAATTGAATCTTTGTGGTAGTGGTAATCTTGGTTGTAAATTCAGTTTGGAGGTTTCGATTCTTGTAAAAATCCCAATCTTAGATGAATCACATTTGAGGAAGAATGTTTCCAAGGCAGACATATTGTAATACCCCGTATTTACAAGCTGTTGTGTATCATACAACTCACACCCTTGAGTTGTACACATTCTATATGAGTCATGTATGGTAAATCATACCTAGGGTAGTCTGGAGTATATAAAGTCTATTGTAGATATGAGTTGAACCTAAAAATCGTAAGACCATGGTTCGAGTCGTATGAAGTGATGTCGTGAGTTCAACAGAATAGGTTCCTTAAGTTTCTGTTCAAGGTACGATTAGGTGTTTCCAAGTCATATAGAGAAGGAACGAGTCATATATTCCCACTCATATGTTGACTAGTGTAAACCATCCTTGATTCTGCTAAGATAATGAGTTGATGGGCCTATTTGTACCCTCACCATACGAGTCATATGTGTAACTCCCCAAATCCGGTACCCAAAATGCGAAATGATGCTCATGACCCCGAAGGACCACAAGCTAACCCATGACTAATATCTGTACCTGAATACTGTATAACATTATGTAAAATGCAAAAATAATAGACTGAAACATGCCATAAGGTTCAAAATAGATAAAATATAATACTTGAGTGTACGGTATATCAATACAAAAACATTAACTAAAATAAATTGCATGAACATACTGTAGTCTAAAAAGCCTCTAATTGACTGAACTGTCTGAATAAGGAGTTGATGGGACATGTTTCCAACTAACTCCATCTACTAAAAGCTAAACTGAAATAATGAAATAAATAATAATATCATCCTCGAATGATGAGGACTCACTGCTAAATCTAGCTGCTGAAATTTGGAGTGCTACTGATGCTCTGGAACTCGTGCTTCTAGATCTATGGTATAAAACACCATAGCGTAAATGCATCAGTACGACTGAATGTAATAATATGCATGTGAGGTAGGATAAATGTAGAGGGTTCAAATGCATGAACAATGCTAACTGACTATATAACACGAACGTAAGAATACATGCATGAATAAATGACTGTAACTGAATTGGTGATGATACTAACTACTGAGTCTGAATACTGAAAACATAAGTTACTGATAACTGATACTGAGTGAATGTATTTGATAGTCTAGGTTCTAATGGATCTAGCTGAGTTCCATACTATTCTGAGTTGACTTTATCTGACAATCCTGAATTCTGTAGAACTATCTGAGTTCTATTACTGAGATTAAAACTGAAACTATAACTATGGGAAGTAGTCATCTAACCCATATGCCCCAAATTAAGCAATATAGCTGACTTGGGGTCCAATCTGTAACCCCAATTAGAAGGGTGTCAACACCGCGCCACCAGTAATGACAAGCTATTAGTGACCCTCAATTGGCAGGTACTAAAATAAGAATAGTGGGAACCCTCAACTAGTAGGTAAGACACCTCATCAACCATTAACTGGTAGATTAGATGTCTCAACCTTCGTTGGCTACGTAGTTCTGGAATGCAAGGATTTCTTCTAAGAATCACACCCTCTTCTGGCAGGTGATTTCCCATCCTTGGGTTCACTCGGTGGTAAATCCTACTCCCATCTGAATAGACACTGAACATGATTAACTGATTTGAATTGGACTGATCTAACTGAGTTTCGTTGACTGACGGAATACTATTGAGATTACTGAATTACTGAGATTTCCTGAGTCACATGACTGACTGAGTTCTATTGACCATGGATTGACTTAGAGTATCGTGAAAACATGACACTAGCTCTAGGCACACAGCTAATTTGTCAGGTACAAGTACCCCCAGGACTCGATCGAAGGAAACTGACAAGGCATGGCATTCTTGAATACATGATCAACATCAACAATCCACAATATAATAAGTTGCGTATCTCATAAAGCACATGGTTATCATAAACTTGTACATGGTAAGAATGCATATAATAAGTATCATAATTTCATACTCTAATATCATGAGCATTCCAACAAACATCTCTATTGCACATCAATAGCATGAGAGTCATTTGAACATAAGGGTAAGACATGCATTTATCATAAGGGTTACAATTAAGCTATGATACACAATTTCTATCCTCTTAGGCATTTTATCAAACACCTTACATGCACAATTTAGGGCATAGGTATAATCATCAAATTACATATTATGAACAACTCTATTCATGAATTTCAACTTGCATGCTAATGTAGTTTTATGTAAAACACGTAAAGATTCCAACTTGGGAATTGTACAACAAGATAAATATGGTTCCAAAATAACCCACAACATAAACATCATGATTCATAATTTGAAATAGGGTTCTTGAGCTTTATGGATGAAAGAAATCCATAAATCAACACTATGCATACCTTGGATGAAAGATTCTTGAAAACAAATAGTGAAATTCTTGAAATTAGATCCTCAATTGGAAACCCTAAGCTTATTCTTAATGGATTTGAGAGAGAAACCACTATAATTTGGGTAAAATTGGGCTGAATTACGTGTTTATGACTTATATAGGGTGGGAAATTGACCCTTTTGCCCTTGAGGATGCAATCATTTAATGACTAAAAATTGGGTGCCGACGCTACAAGTGACATGGCACGTTGATGGATGCAATGTGATACTCGATACATCATGCCATGATCGCGTCGAGCCTCAAAATTTTTGGCTCTAGCAGCCTGCACAAATGTTGACCAACGCGATTGGCGATGCGGTACACCAAGATCGCATTGCTTTACTCTTTTGGAACTCTGAACATGATCTAAACGTGTTCTGAAAAATTCAAAACTTGTTTGCGAAAACCTATTGACCTTCCTAATTAGGAATTAATGAAAATATGGACCGTTAAAGGACATTAAGATGGAAAAAATGAGTTTGCCAACTTTCGAAGGATAAAATAGGTTAAGTCTGGGAACTTGGTTTGAATTTTCTAAGTTTGGGACTCCTTTATAAGCTTAAAGAACTGAATTAAGCTCAGAAGTTTTGTGGGGTCTTACAATATCTCCCCCTTGAGAACATTCGTCCTTAAATAAGACTGACTGAGAGGAGAGAAGAGATAAAATAATGTACATGCAGAATATAAACAACTTAAACATAATTCCATGACTGACGTGACTGATAATTGAATACACCATACTAAGCATGCATATCTGATATATGTGTAACTGATTCGTGAATGCATGACTGAGTGTTCTGATGAACTGAGTTTCTCATAATGAGAATGCATATCTGATGCATGATTATAAGACTAAACTGATACATGAATGCATGACTGAATATACAATAGTATTTAATATCAAGTTTATGATGGAATTCTGAATATGAACTGGATACCAAGTTGTAACTAAAATATGAACATGAAACTTAAAATTTTAAGGAGAACTGCTACCTTGAGCTTAATCTGAGTTAGCAGAGAAGAGGTGAGGGTACTTGGTTCGCATGTCTGCTTCTGCTTCCTAAGTAGCTCCCTGAACGGACTGATTCTGCCAAAGAACTTTGACTAGAGGGAATTTTTTGTTCCTCAGTCTATGAGTCTGATAGTCAAGAATTTCGACTGGAATCTCTTCATAAGAGAGGCCGTTCTGAATATCTATGCTCTAAATAGGGAATACAACTGCTAGGTTACCTATGCACTTCTTGAGTAAAGAGATATGGAAGACTGGATGAACTGAGGCTAAACCTGAAGGCAATTCGAGCTCATAAGCTACCTTGCCTAAGCGACTGAGAATTTTGAAGGGACCGATATATCGGGGATTGATCTTTTCCTTCTTACCGAACGACTTTAATCCCTTCATGGGAGAGATCTTTAGATAAACATAATCACCAATATCAAACTCGAGATCCTTTCTGCGCACATCTGTATAAGACTTCTGTCTGCTCTGGGCAGCTTGGAGTCTTTCTCTGATCAACTAGAGTTTTTCTAAGGCATTGAATACTAAGTCAGGCCCTAGGACTGCAGCCTCACTAACTTCGAACAAACTGATTGGAGATCTACATCTTTTACCATAGAGAGCTTTGAATGGAGCTATCCGAATACTGGAATGATAGTTGTTGTTGTATGCTAACTCAATCAAAGGAAAGTAGTCATCCCAACTAACCTTGAAATCAATTGTACACGCCCTTAGCATATCTTATAAAGTCTAAATGACCCTTTCTGCTTGACCATCTTTCTGAGGATAGAAGGCTATACTGAGATGAACTTGGGTACCAAGACCTATTTGGAATGCTTTCTAGAAATGAGAGGTGAACTGGGTACCTCTTTCTGATATAATAGATAACGGAACACCATGCAATCTGACCAACTCTTTGATGTAGAGTTTGGTGTAATCTTCGGCCGAATAAGAGGTATGGACTGGAAGAAAATGAGCTGATTTAGTCATCCTGTCTACAATGACCCAAACTGAATCATGCTGATGATGAGTACAAGGCGAACCCGTCATCAAGTCCATGTTTACTTCTTCCCACCTCTAAGTAGGAATATTGAACTCTTACATGGACCCACTTGGTTTCTTATGCTCTATCTTAACCTACTGACATATAGAGCACTTAGGCAAAAACTCTGCAACATCTCTCTTCATCATACTCCACCAATAGATCTCCCACAAGTTGCGATACATCTTAGTTTCCCCTGGATGAATAGAGTGGCGTATACCATGCGCTTCTGTAAGAATTCATTGCCTGACAACGTAAAAAACCATGTCCCCCTTGGGAGGAAACCTCTAGTTTCTGATCCTTGATTGACTCTTTCAACTTAAAAAGACAGGATCTCAATCTTGATTTTCTTTCACCTCGAAAACTAGAGATAATTCTTAATTACTCTAAACCCATATATTACCCTCTGCTGAATCAACTAGGCGGACACCTAGTCGGGTAAAATGATGAACTTCCTGAGCGAACATCTTCTTACTACTCTCAACATGAGCAACACTACCCCTAGATAGTCTACTGAGAGAATAGGCCACTACATTAGCTATAATGCCTCGGAAAACTGGTCCCGGAGCGTCACATGGTACTTGAGGCTACGAGTAGCCCTAAGCTAACCCTTTGAGCCATTTTCATTAAGTTCAACACAAATCAATGGGGTTTCCATAAATAACCCTCAAATATCAACAAAGTAATCATCATCCAAGAATAAAAGAATTTCAGAAAGATAACAAAATACGACTTATTAGTCAACTCCCAACATCTATACTAGTCTAACAAGACTCTAAGAAAATCAATAAAACCAGCGAGCCATTGAGATATGCCCCAACTGACTCATACTCAGTTATCAAATGTAAACAATTCCGTGAAACCAACATTAGACATCACGTCCTCAGAATATGAGGACTCACCACAACAGAGTATGTAGAACAGCATGCCCAAAGAATCACTGTCGAACCTAGAACTGAGCACCTGAACCTATAGTCTGAGAAAATGCATCCGAAGATGTGGGTCAGTACCATGGAAAGGAACCAAGTATATGGGGGTGTATTCAGTTTTATAAACATCATCATCATAAATATTTATAAGAAATATGCTGGATGTATGCAAGACTCACATAGCCCGAAGAAAATCATCATAATCATGAGAGGATGAAATAAGTACAATAACACATATGAGTCATCATATAATTTGTCAATAACTTTCAGTTCATCAAGAATATCAATTATCATAATGTAAATATCATTTAAATCTTTCTAAAGAATAACTTTCACAATTCTACTTTCAAATCACTTCATCATTCACCATAGATACAAGGAAACACACACACAATGGGAGATCCTTTAACCGGTATAAACCATGTGATCTACATAGAGTCCAACGTACAATCCACGTTGGGGAGAGCTGTCCTATCCTTGCCATCGGAGTAGGACTATCGATATCAAATCCACACAAACTAGTGATCACTATATAAATCATCCTCAGGCTCACTCCTATGGGGGCATGTAGCTCTAGGGAAGTAAGGTCACTTTATACCTCCCAGTCAGTGCTAAAGATTTCTCCCGGACTTAGCTCAGATCATTTCAAAGACAATCCACAACAAAACAATTTTAGTAATATATAAATATACATCAGGAGCCATCATGCTTCCCATCTATCAAAATCAACCACGTTGGGGATTTCTTTCACACTTGCGTTCAAAATAACTCCATTAAGACCAAAAGGTCAAATCATTCAAAATATTTCATATATTCAACATCAACGTTCTTATAACACACACTTTCTAAAAAACCACAATTTCCAATGATGATTTCATGCCCCAAATATCAAAATCATGATAAATATCATTTAAGATTCATGCTTTATATCACCACACATGTAAATTCATCTTTCAAAATCATACACATCAAGATTTCATAATAATCATCATAAGATATAGGTTCATGCTTCAAATTCATAAAAATTAAATAAAAATCATGCCTTTGTAAAGAAAATTACTTTTGGGCGCAAGAGCGAAAGAGAGTTCTTGTTAAAAACCCCCCACATACCTTGATTGACGAACTTTAGATCGATACTCGTTTTTGAGATGTTAATCGTGCCTTTGAATGATGGTTCTTGGAGTTCTTGAACTAGGAACTTGGAATATTGAATAAATTTATAGAATTAATAGTGAACTTTGGAGGTTCTTGAAGTTCTTGAACTAGGAACTTGGAATCTTGAATAAATTTGCAGAATTAATGGTGAACTTTGGAGGTTACTGAAGTTGGATGTAAGAGCTTAGGGTTTTCTTTTTGAGGGAGTTTGATGAAATATAACATATAATGCTTCTAATTGGTTTTAATATAGGGTTTGGATGGATTTTGGGTGAGGGGGAATGACCAAAATGCCCCTAAAAATCAAAAAAATTCTCGAATCTGTCCTTTGGTGGACTGTTTTGATAGTTTGAAGTAGATCAACCATAATGTTTTACTCCGATATTCAAATTGGATGAAACCAATTTCATTAGAAAGAGAACTCTCATATATTTCCGTTGATATATAGTATCTTACCCAAATCATTGTGTACGAGGAGTTATGATCGTTTGAAGTTGACCTAAAAATTCACTTTTGATAGGCTGAAGTAGATTGACCATAACTTTTTGCTCTGATAGACAAATTGGATGAAACCCATTTCATTGGAAAGAGGACTCGTAGACCTTTCCGTTGTTATATAGTAGATCACCCAGATTATTATGGACAAGCAGTTATAATCATTTAAAGTTGGAGCAAAAATACGCCAGGCCTCAGTACTTTTTCCTGCATGTTTTACTGTTCACTATTCACGGTTCGATCGGAATGTTCATAACTCGTCGCTCGGGTGTCCGTTTTGGATGATCCACATATCGTTGGAAAGCTTATTCGATACTCTACGCAATGGTGGGTCATAATCTAAGATATTTTGCATAAAATATTTATAATTTATTCTCGAATATAGAACCTAACACGTTTACGCACAAAATTTTAACAAAAAATTTCCCAGGATATTACATCATCCCCCCTTGGAAACATTCATCCTAGAATGACGCTATACATGACAAGATTAGATAGGGAATAGATAATACAACTGAAACCATTCGTTAGACTAATCACCACATCGTTTCTCACTCTGAATGCAACATAGAATGCATCAATTCAAGAAACTATAGATGAACACATAATAAATGACAGCTGAATTGCTGTAACTTTTATCAAAAGTGAATGATTTAGGAAAGAAAGGTACCTTTGGCTTGATCGAAGTTCGCGGAAAATAGTTGCGGGTACTTGGATCGCATATCCGCCTCAGCTTTCCAAGTTGCACTCTCAACAGATTGGTTTCGCCACAATACCTTAACCAAGGGAACTTCTTCGTTCCTTAGTCTTCGGACACTGAAATCAAGAATCTCAATAGGAATCTCATCAAAAGAAAGATTTTCTTGAATGTCAGCACTCACAGAGGAATCCATTACCACAGTATCACTAATATGCTTTCTAAGCATGGAGACATGGAATATTGGATGAACAGAGGACAACTCGGAAGAAAACTCGACTTCATAAGATACCTTACCAACATGACTAAGAATTTTGTAAGGACCAACATAACGGGGACTAAGCTTCCCCTTCTTTCAAAATCTCTTCACCCCCTTCATGGGTGAAATTTTCAGATACACTAGGTCACCAACTTCAATCTCAAGGTCTCTCCTTCTAACATCCGCATATGACTTCTGATGACTCTGCGCAGTTTTCAACCTTTCCTTAATCAACTTAAATTTTTCCATAGCCTCAAATACCGAATCAGGACCACTCACAACCGCTTCACCCATCTTGAACCAACCTATGGGTGATCTACACTTCCTCCCATATAAGGCTTCAAATGGAGCCATGCCAATACTAGAGTGGAAACTATTATTATAAGCAAACTCTATCAACGGTAAGTGATCATCCTAACTTCCCTTAAAGTCAAGTGCACAAGCTCTTAACATATCATCTAAGGTCTGGATGGTCCGATAAACCTGACCATCGGTCTATGGATGAAAAGCAGAACTCAAAAGCACTTGGGTACCAAAACCGTTCTGAAAAGCTTTCTAAAATTGTGAAGTGAATTGAGTATCCCTATCCAAAATGATAGACAAGGGAACTCCATGCAGTCTAACTAGCTCTTGGATATACAATCTAGCGTAATCCTCAGCAGTATATAAAGTATGAACTGGCAAGAAATGAGCAGACTTAGTCAACTTATCAACTACAACCTAAATAGAATCGTG
Organism: Capsicum annuum; assembly: GCF_002878395.1. NCBI lineage: Eukaryota > Viridiplantae > Streptophyta > Magnoliopsida > Solanales > Solanaceae > Capsicum > Capsicum annuum. Next base: position 220,744,343 of record NC_061111.1, on the reverse strand, counting down.
ATGGCGTCGGGAAGGAGGGAAACCAATCACGAAGTCCATATTTATCTCTTCCCACTTCTAGATAGGAATACTAAACTCTTGCATCATACCACCAGGTCCTTGGTGTTCAACCTTAACCTGTTGGCATGTTGCACACTTAGCTACAAACGCTGCTATATCTTCTTCATGCCACTCCACCAATAGATTTCCTGCAAGTCTAGGTACATCTTGGTAGCACAAGGATGAATATAATATCGCTCTCCGTGCGCTTCAGCCATAATCCTATGTTCAGATCATCAACATTTGGGACACACAATCTACCCTTTAATCTCAACATACCATCTCCCCCATGGGAGAAAACCTCTACTTTTTGGTCCTTGACTGACTCCTTCAGTCTGACCAAACTAGCATCTAAGTATTGCTTTTTCTTCACTTCCAAAACCAAGGAGGATTCGAAACTACTCTGAACCCCTATACTACCTTCAGCAGAGTCAAACAACCTAACCCCCAATCTAGCCAAACGATGTACATCAAAAGCCAACTCTTTCTTACCTTCTGCCACATGCGAAACACTATCCATGGACACTCTACTTAGGGCATCCGCCACAACATTGGCCTTTTCCAGATGGTATAGCACGCTCATATCATAGTCCTTTAATAATTCTAACTATCGTCTTTGCCTAAGATTCAATTCTCTCTGGGTAAACACATACAGCAGACTCTTATGATCAGTGAAAACATCAACATGGACACCATACAAATAGTGTATCCAGATTTTCAAAGCAAACACAACAGCAGCCAACTCAAGTTCATGGGTGGGGTAATTTTTCTCATGGGGTTTCAACTGTCTAGAAGCATAAGTTATCACCTTACCCTTCTGCATCAATACGCAACCCAACCCAACTCTCGAAGCATCACAGTACACCACAAAACCATCAACACCATCAGGCAAAGTCAAAATAGGGGCTGAAGTGAGTCGAGTCTTCAACTGCTGAAAACTCTTTTCACAATATTCAGACCACAAGAACTTCACTTTTTTTTGGGTCAACTGAGTTATAGGAGACACTATAGAGGAGAAACTCTAAAAAAACAGCAGTAATAGCTAGCTAAACCTGAAAAACTTCGAATATCAGTTGAAGAAATAGGTTTAGGCCAATTTCTAACAGCTTCGATCTTTTGGGGATCAACTCTAATACCCTCGGAAGAAATGATATGACCCAGAAAAGCAATTGACCTTAGCTAAAACTCACACTTAATGAACTTGGCAAACAACTTGTGATCTCTAAGGGTTTGCAAGATAGTTCGGAGATGATCAGAATTTTCATCCTCACTACGAGAGTACACCAATATATAATCGATGAACACTATGATAAACATATCCAGATATGAATTGAACACTCGATTCATGAGGTCTATGAAAGATGCTGGGGCATTAGTTAACCCAAAAAACATAACAAGAAACTCAAAATGGCTATAACGAGTTTGGAAAGCAGTTTTTGGGATGTCACACTCCCTAACTTTGAGTTGATGATAGCCGGAACGAAGGTCTATCTTTGAGAAATAAGTTGCACCTTGCAATTGGTCAAACAAATCATCTATTCTCGGAAGGGGGTACTTATTTTTTATGGTGACTTTATTCAGTTGGTGGTAATCAATGCACGTACACAAAGAGCCATCTTTCTTTCTCACAAACAACACAGGAGCACCCCAAGGAGAAATACTGGGCCTTATGAAACCCTTATCTAGTAGATCTGTGAGTTGCTCTTTCAACTCTATAAGTTTTGCAGGGGCCATACGGTAAGGAGGAGTAGAAATGGGCTGAGTGTTGGGAAGAAGATCAATCCCTAACTCTATCTCTCTATCAGGAGGTATCCCTGGGAGATCATTCGGAAAGACATCAGAAAACTTATTTACGATGTTAACAGCCTAGAGAGTTAGAGTCTCAGACTTAGTGTCTTTGACTCTAACCAAATGGTAAATACATCCCTTGGAAATAAGCTTTCTAGCTTTGAGGTAAGAGATAAAATGACTCAAACACGGATGGACCCATCATTCTTCCCATTTATCAAAATCAACCACGTTATGGATTTCTTTCACACTCGAGTTCAAAACAACTCCATTAAGACCAAAAGGTTAAATCATTCAAAATATCTCAAATATTCAACATCAACATTCTTATAACACACACTTTCTAAAAAAAACACAATTTCCAATAGGGATTCATGACCCAAATATCAAAATCATGATAAATATCATTTAAGATTCATGCTTTATATCACCACACATGTAAATTCATCTTTCAAAATCATAAACTTCAAGATTTTATAATAATCATCATAAGATATGGGTTCATGCTTCAAATTCATAAAAATCATATAAAAATCATGCCTTTGTAAAGAAAATTACTTTTGGGCACAAGAACGAAAGAGAGTTCTTGTTGAAAAACCCCACATACCTTGAATGTTGAACTTTAGATTGATACTCATTTTTGAGATGTTAATCGTGCCTTTGAATGATGGTTCTTGGAGTTCTTGAACTAGGAACTTGGAATCTTGAATAAATTTACAGAATTAATGATGAACTTTGGAAGTTCTTGAACTTGGAACTTGGAATCTTGAATAAATTTGCAGAATTAATGGTGAACTTTGGAGGTTCTTGAAGTTGGATTTAAGAGCTTAGGGTTTTCTTTTTGAGGGTGTTTAATGAAATATAACATATAATGCTTCTAATATACTTTAATATAGAGTTTGGACGGATTTTGGCTGAGGGGGAATGACCCAAACACCCCTAAAAATTAAAAAAATTCTCGAATCTATCCTTTGGTGAACTGTTTTGATAGTCTGAAGTAGATCAACCATTAGGTTTTACTCCAATATTCAAATTTGATGAAACTAATTTCATTAGAAAGAGGACTCTCATATCTTTCTGTTGATATATAGTATCCCACCCAGATCATTGTGTATGAGGAGTTATAATCATTTGAAGCTGACCCAAAAATTCACTTTGGATAGGCTGAAGTAGATCGACCATAACTTTTTGCTTCGATAGACAAATTGGATGAAACAAATTTCATTGGAAAATGGACTCACAGAGCTTTCCATTCATATATAATAGATTACCCATATCATTATGTAAAAGGAATTATAATCATTTAAAGTTAGAGAAAAAATACGCCAGGCCTCAGTACTTTCTCCTGCACGTTTTACTGTTTACTACTATTCACGGTTCAATCGGAATGTTCATAACTTGTCCCTCGGGTGTCCCTTTTGGATGATCCATATATTTTTGGAAAGATTATTTGATACTCTACACAATGGTGGGTCATAATCTAAGAAATTTTGCATGGAAAATTTAAAATTCATTCTAGAAGATAGAACCCAACACGTTTACACACAAAATTTCTACAAAAAATTTCCTGGGGTATTACATTAGCCTTGACCGAATGATAAAGGACACTCATGTTGTAATATTTCAAGAGCTCTAACCACCTTATCTGACAAAGATTGAGATCTTTCTGAGAAAAGACATACTAAAGACTCTTATGATCTGTGAACATATCTACATGTACCCCATATAAGTAATGCCTCTAAATCTGTAAGGCAAATACTATGGCTGCTAACTTTAGATCATGAGTCAAATAATTCTTCTCATAGGGTTTAAGCTGTTTGGAAGCATAGGCTATGACCTTACCATGCTGCATGAGGACAGAACCCAAACCTACTCTGGAGGGATTATAGTACACCATAAAACCATCTGAACCATTTGGAAGAGCTAAGACTAGAGCTGAGGTGAGTCGATTCGAGTCTTCAACTCTTAAAAACTCTTCTCGCAAAGATCTGACCACTGAAACTTAACTTTCTTCTGAGTTAATCTAGACGTAGGGGATGAAATAGAAGAGAATCCCTCAAAAAACCATCAATAATAGCCAACCAAACCTAAGAAACTCCTAATATCTGATAGAGAGATAGGTCTGGGCTAGTTTCTTACTGCTTCGGTCTTTTGAGAATCAACCCTAATGCCATCACTGGAAATAATATGACCAAGGAATGCTACTGACCTTAGCTAAAATCCACACTTACTAAATTTGGCGAACAACTGAAAATCTCTGAGAGTCTGAAGCATGATTCTGAGATGGTCTACATAATTATGCTCACTATGGGAATAGACAAGGATATCATCTATGAAGACTATGAAGAATATGTCCAAGTACTGCTTGAACACACGGTTCATCAAGTGTATGAAAGTTGCTGGGGCATTGGTAAGACCAAAGGACATGACTAGAAATTTGATGCGACCATACCGAGTATAGAAGGCTATTTTTGAAATGTCATATTCTTTGACTCTGAGCTGATGATAGCCTGATCTGAGGACTATCTTAGAGAAATAGCTGGCACGCTAAAGTTGGTCAAACAAGTCATCAATTCTGGGAAGTGGATACTTGTTCTTGTCCATGACTTTATTGATCTAATGGTAATCAATTCACATTCTGAGAGAAGTGTCTTGCTTTCGTATGAATAAGACTGGTGTACCATATGGGGAAATACTGGGTCTGATGAATCTCTTATCTAAGAGGTCCTTCAACTGTTCTTTTAATTATTTGAGTTCTGCTGGTGCCATTTTGTATGGAAGAATAGACATAGACTGAGTATCTAAAAGAATATTAATGCCGAAGTCTATTTCCCTTTTGGGAGGAATTCCTGGAAGATCTTTGGAAAATACATCTAAATATTTATTCACGACTGGGACTAATTCAAGGTTGGGATTTTCGGAACTAGAGTTCTTAACTTAAACAAGGTGATTGACACATCCCTTAGATATCATTTTTCGTGCCCGAAGGTAGGAAATAAGCTAACCTCTAAAACCTAAAGTATTACCCCTCCACTCTAGGATGGTTTCATTCAAAAATAAAACCTGGACAATTTTTTTCTGCAGTCGACTGTGGCATAGCAGGAATAAAGCCAATTCATCTCGAGAATGACATCAAAATTAGTCATCTCTAATTTAACTAAATCTGCTGAGGTGACTTCTGAAATATCATAATCAGACAGTTCCTGTATACCCATTGGGCTATGATGGTTTTACCTACTAGGGTAGAGACTGAGAAGGGCTCTGCTAGAATCTTGGGATTGACTCCAAAATCAACTGCTATATAAATAGTAATAAAAGATAAGGAAGCTTCTGGATCTAGCAAAGCATAAACATGCAAGTGAAAAATCTATAACATACTAGTAATGACATCAAGAGAATTTCCCTAATCTAGCCGAGACTGGAGAGAATAAAGTCTATTTGGAGCATTGAAAGTGGCACCTTGCGAATTTAGGCGACAAGACTGAGCTGAGGAACGGTTTTGCTGACTCTGGGAATCTATCTGAGGAGAATCTCTGACTCTGTGGCCTAGCTTGCCACATCTGAAACAAATATCACTGCTAGCTCTGCAAATACCCTAATGGTGTTAGACACAAGTCTGACAAAGAGGATTAGTTTGGGCATTGCTAATGCTGCCCTGAGACTTAGAACTTGGCACCTTTTCTTTATTACCATCCCTGAACTTAAGAGTTGGAGCACTGGCTGAAAAAGGAACTGGAACTGATGACTTAGGATGAAAATGACAATGGTTTCCTCCCTATGACCTAGACTGAGCAAAGTTGAAACTACCTGTCCTTGATCTCTTATTCTGCTTCTCCCTCATCTTAATCTTTTGCTCTTCTAACTATTGAGCATAAGTCATAAGCCTGGCTATGCTTATTTCACTATTCAACATCACAAACCTGCACTCATTGACCACTATCGTTCACCCCATAAATAAACTTACTCATCTTAGCCCTACTATCTGCAACCATATAAGGAGTATATCTAGCTAATTGAGTAAACTTAAGAGAATAATCTTTCATCGTCATGTTGCCCTGCTTGAGGTTAATAATTTCTAATACCTTAGCTTCTCTCAGCTCTGGGGGAAAGAATCTATCTAAGAATGCGGTGACAAACTCCTTCCATTCTATGGATCCTGCATCAACTAACCTCTCTGACTTCCACTACTTGAACCAAGTGTGAGCAACATCCTACAATTGATATGTAGCTAGCTCAGCATACTCAATATCTGACACCCCCATGATATCTGTAACCTTCTAAACCTAGTCAAGGAATTCCTAAGGATCCTTTTCTAACTTAGACCCAAAAAAGGATGGAGGATTCATTCGGATGAAGTCTCAAATCCTGGTTGTATTTGAATTGGCCACTAGATTGGTTGGAATGATAGTTGGTCATTCAATTTGAGCGGTAACTTACTGAGCAAGAGTAGTGAATGTAGCTATGAACTTTGCATGAGAGATATGCTCGCCCAAAGGATCTTCGGGCTGACTGATTCCCAATTCTCTTCTTGGGAGGTATGTTCTATAAAAGAAAGAGAAAGGGATTAAACTAAGAGATTAAATTGAGTTTATGCTCACTGACATGGCATGAATACTAAAAAATAGGAAATTGTTCCTAAACATCTTATAGACTCCTACGCATAAGGGTGGCATGCAACACATCCATGTACAAGACTCTACTAGACATGGCTTTCAGACTTTCTAGAAACTATTGAACCTGTCTTTGATACCAAGTTTGTAACACCCTAAATCCAGTACTAAAAATTCTACATGGTGCTCATGACCCTGAAGGACCACAAACTAACCTATGATTGATTTCTGTACCTAAATACTGTATAACGTCATGTAAAATATGGAAATAATAGAATGAAACATGCCATAAGGTTCAAAACAAATAAAACATAATATCTGATAGAACGGTATATCAATACCAAAACATGTACTGAAATAAACTGTCTGAACATACTGTAATCTGAAAAGCCTCTAACTGACTGAATTGTCTGGATAAGGAGTTGATGGGATATGTCCCCAACAAACTCTATCTACTAAAATCTAAACTAAAATAATAAAATAAATAATAATATCATTCTCGAAATATGAGGACTCACTGCTAAATCTGGCTGCTTAAATTTAGAGTGCTACTGATGCTCTGGAACTCATGCTTCTGGACCTATGGTATAAAACACCATAGTGAAAATGTGTTAGTATGATTGAATGTAATGGTATGCATATGAGGTAGGATGAATGTAGAGGGTTCAAATGCATGAACAATGCTAACTGACTATATAACATGAATGTGAGAATACATGCATGAATAAATAACTGTAACTGAATTTATGATGATACTGACTACTGAGTCTGAATACTTATAACTGATATTGAATGACCCACAATATGAATATCATGATTTATAATTTGAAATAGGGTTTTTGAGCTTTATGGAAGAAAGGAATCCATAAATTAACACTATGCATACCTTGGATGGAAGATTCTTGAAAACAAATGGTAAAATTCTTGAAATTGGATCCTCAATTGGAAACCCTAAGCTTGTTCTTAATGGATTTGAGAGAGAAACCACTATATTTTATGTGAAATAGGGCTGAATTATGTGTTTGCGACTTATATAGGGGTGGGAAATTTACCCTTTTTCCCTTAAGGATACGGTAATTTAATGACTAAAAACTGGGTGCCAACGCTACAAGTGATGCGGCGCATTAATGGCTACGATACAATACCCTACGCGTCATACCATGATCATATTAAGCCTCAGAATTTTTGGCTCTGGCAGCCTGTAAAAATGTTGACCAACGCAATTGGCGATGCGGTACGCCAAGATCGCATTGGTCCACTATTTTGGGACTCCGAACATGATCTAAATGTGTTCCAAAAAATACAAAACTTGTTTAGGGACACCTATTGACCTTCCTGATCGTGAATTAATAAAAATATGGGCCATTAAAGGACATTAAGATGATGAGATGAGATTACCAACTTTTGAAGGCCAAAATAGGCTAAGTCTGGGAACTTGGTTAGAATTTCCTAAGTCTGGGACCCCTTGAGAAGCTTAAAGGATTGAATTAAGCTCAGAAGTTTTGTGGGGTTTTATAGTATAGTTATGTCATGAAGACTGACAATCAATTTCTGTAATATTTAGTTAAGGGGCCTTTTAGTCTTTTCCCTACTTATAACTCCCAACCATGACCTATAACCCTCAAAGAGGCATTATTTTTCTACTATTTCTAATCAAATAGAAACAATTTCCTCCTCCCATCTTCAAGAACATCAAGATTAGGATTCCCCTACCCAAATTCATCTTTCAAGTCCTAAGGTTCAAGCTCTCTTCACAAGTCAAGAAACTTTAGGTCTGTGTGATTTATGAACAAGGTTATTCTTTCATAGTTGTGCCAAAAGTGTATGGTTTTGAGATTTAATTTACTCATTTTGAATTAGGGTTCCTACCCAAATAGCCATATTCTTGAAGTATGATACTACCATATGATTTAAAGCTTTAAGGGCATCAAGGTTTACACATATTCATGTTTGACTTATAAGATTCATATTATGATTTAAACTTTATTATCTTGAATGGGATTGTTGAAAGATTTTGAGGTGATTATTGAGCATGAAGTTTTGTTATGAATTTCTATAAAATAAAGCATAAATTCTAAGTACAAGTACCGAGTTTACAAAAATATTATGCTCTTAAGCTCCCTTGAAAAGTTTTATAACACGATTTAAAGCAGAGCTTGATCTTTTGATCCTAAGATAAGATATGAAATCCACAACTATTCTTCTTGATTATGATTTAAAGTAAAGAGGAGCATAATTGGTTTTCAGTCTATAAGATTTTATGCTATTTTAAGTTAGATTATTTAAAGTATGAGCATATAAGTATTATGGGAGCAGTATTTAGTATCGAAAAGGGAATGCGGATGAGCATATCCTAAATTACTAGAAACTACAAGCCACCGTTGGTTAAGCTTTTTTCTAATATGGATGGAGTTTAGTGATCACTTCAGTTAAGGTTCTATTTCCATGAAAAGGGTAGAATAACTCCCCCTAACATAGGTAAGACATTGGACTCCATAGTAGCTCACATAGTTTATGTAAGTTAGAAGAATCTCCCAAAAGAAAGAATAAAAGTAAAGCTTTTAGAAACTAAGTGTTATGGCTCACAAAGTTTATCCTTATTCTTCTTTATTCATGATTACGGTTTTCAGTCTTTCATTTATTTCAAGTTCAAGGTGAGTCATTTACACTTGTCATGTATCATTTAAAAGTACATATGTATATTCAGTTATTGTTTTACTTATGCATTCACCCCCACACATTCAGTTCATTCCAGAGGTACTGACCCATATATGTGTCTATGTGTTACATTGTCTTATAATATAGGTTATGGTGCCTGTTTCCAGTAGCATGATTGACTACGGACATCATCACCTATATCTCAACTTTTGGTGCGTCCTCATAGTCCAAGGAACAAGTTATTAGATATTTGTTCATTATTGAAAGTGTTGTAGTTATGTGATTTCTTGTTATGTTTAGGCCAGCTGGGGTCTGTCCCAGTGGTTCTCTAGTCATGAGTAAAGGCATATCAGAATGATGTTTCAAGTTTAAAGATTTTGTTTTAAGATTTTCAAGTTAAAGACTTTCATTAAGATACAAATTAGTTTATCTTTAATTTCTTCAGGTGTTGTCATTCCTCATGTGAGTTCTCGAGCTAAATAAATATCATGGGGGTAACTTAGGGCTACTTGTAGTCTTAAGCACCATGTAAAGTTCAGGGGATACTTCCAGGGTGTTACAGTGTTCTGCTATTGCTGAAACTGCTAAGTTTGAGCCTGATTATTGCTCCATGAGTAATTGGGCTTACTCTTCCAATTATGGTTATAGGAATTACTATAATTCTGGTTACCCTTTTATGAATTTCCCACAAAATTAATGAACTCCAAATTTGCTCCACATAAGTCTCTTGAGTGACCACTAATTCGACAAATATCACACCACGACTGATCCTGCTGAACTTTATTTACTTAGGCTTGAGGTTGATTCACACTTAGCTTACAAAAATATGTCATCATTTGATTTTTAAAGAAGGCCAACTAAGTGGCCAATTCTATGACACTATCCACCTCTATCATCTTGGCATGCTTCTTCACTATACTTCTGGGCATATCGGGATTATCTTATTCAATTTGGTTCAATAAAGTATAGAGCTCATCATAAGTTTTCTCCAAGGATTGCTAACCTACATCAAATCTAACAAAAAATTTTTGGTACTGTCATGAGCTTCCACAAAGGTATGAGCTAATATCATTGGTCTGTTGGTGGTGCAGACAGTCCCTGAGAAGAGAGTTAAATATCTCCCATGCAAGATAAAGATTCTCGTCTGGATTTTCTTGCAACTTAGGATCTAACTTCTTAACCTCATAATTTTTCCATACTGGAGGACTCGAATGAGGAACTTCTTTGCTAGGTTATCCCATAGAGTGATGGATTTTGAAGTTTCTACCTTTAACCATTTCTTCACTTCCCTCAATATTGAGAAAGGGAAGAAAGTTAGCCCCACATAGTCTGAGGAGACACCAATGGGGATCAAAGTATCAATGATCTCCAAGAAGTTCTTTAGATGAGCTTATGGATCCTCATGTGACAGGCCTGTGAACTACCCATGGTTGTATAACAATTGCACCATATTTTCTTAACCTCAAATCTACCTCAAGGTTTAGGTCTACAAATGATGGAAGTAACATTGGTTGCTAATAGGATTGTCACTTTGTGTACTGTCCTATGGGATGGTTCTTTTTCAGCCATCACAGTAGAAATAGCTTCGTCCTATTAAACTTATATGATGCAATAGAAAAGTACTACTTCACTCCCTAATTGATGTAAGCATCACTCAGGTTCAAGAAATGGGTAAACCAAATCCCTAAACTAACTTGAGATTTAGACTCGTGCTTGTAAATTCAGAAGCTAAGACTAAGTTGCTATAACTTATAAAATAACATAGCAACACTAAAAAAAGATAGTTGCCAATTTTTAAGTGCTCGACAATGGTGCCAAAAATTGGTTGCATTCCTATAATACACGCAAGTGTATATGGTCGTACAAGTAATAAAGTATCCCTTTTGAGCCAGATTTCAAACCCCAAGGACTTGTGTTTAGAAAAAAATCCAATTCTAGCACTACTAAGAAGATTAAACAAGTGTAGATTATATCCAAAGTGAGTTCAAGATTGCAAATTAACAATAACAATAAACAATATGAGATTACAAAGTGTTTGTAATGATAATGGGGAGAAATCCAATGTCAAGGCACTTTGAGCAGTCCTACTTAGACATACAATCTCATCGGTTAAGTTAATTATCATAGTTGTTGATTCACGGGGTTGATGATGTGTGAGCCCATGCTAACACATTTGAAGCTTTTAACTCTAAATAATGGCAAAGTCTTGAGAAACTTTAGTCATTTTTTATTATTTTACTTTGGTTTTGTAGTAAAAGTAGAGAATAAGGAGAACTATAAATAAAGGAAGCAAAAAGTATGAAATCGGAAGAAAATGAAGAGCTAAGTGTGGCTGATGACATCTATGACACGTCGTCAGCCTGGTGATAGGCTATCAAGGATTCCATCTAACTTAAATAGGAGAGGGGAGTTGCAGTAAGTTTTTTGACGACCTTTATGACACGCCGTCAAGATCCTGTTAGGCCGTCACTGTCGTAGTTGTAATACCCTAGGAAATTTTTTGTTGAAATTTTATGCGTAAACGTGTTAGGTTCTATTTTCTAGAATGAATTATAAATTTTTCATGAAAAATGTCTTATATTATGACCTACCATTTCATAGAGTATCGAATAAGCTTTCCAACGATAGTTGTATCATCCAAAACGGACACCCGAGCGACGAGTTATGAACATTCCGATCGAACCGTGAATAGTAGTGAATAGTAAAACGTGTAGGAAAAAGTAGTGAGGCCTGACGTATTTTTGCTCCAACTTTAAACGATCATAACTCCTTGTACATAATGATCTAGGTGATCTACTGTATATCAACGGAAAGCTCTGTGAGTCCTCTTTCCAATGAAATTGTTTTCATCCAACTTTACTATTGGAGCAAAAAGTTATGATCGATCTACTTCAGCCTAACAAAAGTGAATTCTTGGGTCAACTTCAAACGATCATAACTCCTCATACACAATAATATGGGTGAGATACTATATATCAACAGAAATATATGAGAGTCCTCTTTCTAATGAAATTGGTTTCATTTAATTTGAATATTGGAGTAAAACGTTATGGTTGATCTTCTTTAGACTATCAAAACAGTCCACCAAAGGACAGATTCAAGAATTTTTTTGATTTTTTGGGGCGTTTTCTTCATTCCCCCTCACCCAAAATCCGTCCACACCCTATATTAAAGCCTATTTGAAGAATTATATGTTATATTTCATCAAACTCCCTCAAAAAGAAAACCCTAAGCTCCTACATCCAACTTCAAGAACCTCCAAAGTTCACCATTAATTCTGCAAATTTATTCAAGATTCCAAGTTCCTAGGTCAAAAAATCCAAGAACCATCATTCAAAGAAATGATTAACATTACAAAAATGAGTATCGATCTAAAGTTCATCATTCAAGGTATGTGGAATTTTTCAACAAAAACTCTCTTTCGTTCTTGTGCCCAAAAGTAATTTGATTTACGAAGGCATAATTTTTATTTGATTTTTATGAATTTGAAGCATGAACCCATATCTTATGATGATTATTTTGAAATCTTGATGTTTATGATTTTGAAAGATGGATTTACATGTGTGGTGATATAAAGCATGAATCTTGAATGATATTTATCATGATTTTGATATTTGATTCGTGAATCCCTATTGGAAATTATGTTTTTTTAAGAAAGTGTGTCTAATAAGCACGTTGATATTGAATATTTGAGATATTTGACCTTTTGGTCTTAATGGAGTTGTTTTGAACTCGAGTGTGAAAGAAATCCATAACGTGGTTGATTTTGATAAATGGGAAGCATGATGGCTCCCCATGTATATTTATATATTACTAAAATTATTTTGTTGTGGATTTTCTTTGAAATGATTTGAGCTAATTCTAGGAGAAATCTTTAGCACCGAGTGTGAGGTATAAAGCAACCTTACTTCCCTAGAACTACGTGCCCCCATAGGAGTAAGCCTGAGGCTGATTTATATAGTGATCACTAGTTTGTGTGGATTTGATATTGATAGTCCTACTCCGATGGTAAGGATAGGACGGCTCTCCCCAATGTGGGTTGTACGTTGGACTCCATGTGGCTCACATGGTTTATGTCAGTTGTAGGATCTCCTAGTGTGTGTATTTCCTTGTGTCTATGGTGAATGGTGAAGTGATTTGAAAGTGGAATTGTGAAAGTTATTCTTTCGAAAGATTTAAATGATATTTACATTATGAGAATTGATATTCTTGATGAACTGAAAATGATTGACAAATTATATGATGACTCACATGTGTTATTGTACTTATTTCATCCTCTCATGATTATGATGATTTTCTTTGGGCTATGTGAGTCTTTCATACATCCTGCATATTTCTTATAAATATTTATGATGATGATGTTTATACAACTACATACACCCCCATATACTCGATTTCTTTCCATGGTACTGACCCACATCTTCGGATGTGGGCTGCATTTTCTTGGAATATAGGTTCAGGTGCTCAGTTCTAGGTTTGACAGTGATTCTTTAGGTATGCTATTCTACATCCTCTGTTGTGGTGAGTCCTCATGTTCCGAGGACGTGATGTGTGATGTTGGATTCATGGAATTGTTTACATTTGATAACAAAGTATGAGTCAGTTGGGGCATGTCTCAATGGCTCGCTGGTTTTATTGATTTTCTTAGAGGCTTGTCAGACTAGTATAGATATTAGGAGTTGACTAATAAGTCATATTTTGTTATCTTTCTAAAATTTTTTTATTCTTGGATGATGATTACTCTGTTGATATTTGAGGGTTATTTATGGAAACCCCATTGATTTGTGTTGAACTGAATGAAAATGGGTTAAAGGATTAGCTTGGGGCTACTTGTAGCCTCAAGCACCGTGTGATGTTTTGAGACACGTTTTCTAGGGCGTTACAAACTTGGTATTAGAGCCTAAGGTTTTAAGGTGTCCTAGAGAGTTTGACAAGCCGCGTTAAGTTGATTCTTGATCATCGGTGTGTAGCGCGCCACATCTATGAACAAGAGGCTACAAGATGTTTTAGGAAAAAGTGTGATTCTTTCTTTTAGAAGTCTATCATGCTTAAAGTGTCTCTCTCTGCTATTCATTCGTGCTCTTCTCTTTCAAAAATATGTCTTCACGTCGAGCGATACAAAATAATGATGGTCAGCAACCTCAACCCGCTAACCCATTGAATAAAACCGTGTCTCATGCAAAATTTCGGGCAGCCTTTCAGGCACTAGCCCAAGCTATTACTGTAAATGTTCAGGCCAACCTGTCCCCAGCTTCACTACTGCAGGGAGTTGATTCAGCTACTACCAGGATCCATGACTTCATGCGGATGAATCTGCCGGAATTCTATAGGTCTAAGTCTGATGAGGATCCACGGTTGTTTTTAGAGGAGGTGCAGAAGATTACTCAGGTGATGCATGTATTTGAAGAACATAGTGTGGAGTTCGTTGCATATAGGTTGAAAGACCTTGCTTATGACTGGGTTGTTGCTTGGAGGAAATGTAGAGGTAAGGGAGCTATCCCTACAACTTAGCAAGAGTTCCAGGATGCATTCCTGGATAAGTTTTTCCCTTTAGAGATAAGGGAGGCAAAGTTGGAAGAGTTTATGAACCTACGATAGGGCTCTATGACTTTTAGGGAGTACTGTCTAAAGTTCAACCAGTTGGTCAAGTATGCTCCTGACTTAGTGGATGATAATCGGGCTAGTATGAGTAAGTTTGTGACTAGAGCGTCTAGTTATGTGGTTAAGGAGTATTGGTCTGCTATGTTGAATAGTGAGATGAATCTTTCTAGGCTGATGACTCATGCCCAATAGATTGAGGTAGACCAGATTAAGGAGAGAGATAGAATGAGAGAGAATAAGAGAGCTAGGTCTAAGCAGCACGGATAGGGTCAGACTAGATCGCAGAGAGGGATTCATCCTCAGTATCAGGATTATTCGTCTACGTCGGCACCGTCATCTGCTAGTGCTCCCGTGACTAGAGGTAGGCAGGAGCAAGGTACCAGGTCATATGCATCTAGGTCCCAGTACAGTGCTGGCAGTAAGCCAAAATCGTCCCCTGTGTCCTAAGTGTGGTAGGGCTCATTCGAGTGAGTGGTGGGGTGAGAAGAGGGGTTATTTTGGTGTGGTGACATGGGTCATGGAGTTAGAGATTGTCCACAGGATGTACAAGGGCATCGTGACTATTGCCCTCAGACCTAGATTCAGATTGTTAATGCTCCAATTCTAGCAACTCGCCCAGCCCCAACTCAGGGCGCCTCTTCTAGCAATGTTGGCGGGCAGTGCCAAAATAGATTCTATGCTATACCATCCCACTAGGAATAGGAGGACTCTCCCTATGTTGTTATTGGTATGCTTTCTATGTTTCAGTTTGATGTGTATCCTTTATTGGATCCTGGATCCAGTTTTTCGTATGTTGCAACTTTGATTGCTGTGAATTTTGAAATGAGTCCTGAGATTATTCCTGAGCCTATCCTAGTTTCAACCCCAGTGGGTGATTCGATTGTTGCCCAGAAAGTGTATAAAAAGTGTCTTGTTACCGTTCTTCATAGAGTCTTGTTGGCTGATCTGATTGAGTTAGATATGGTAGATTTTGATGTGATTCTGGGTATGGACTGGTTGTATTCTTCTTATGCCTCTATTGATTGTTGGACTCGAGTGGTCAAGTTTCAGTTTCCAGGTGTATCCATGTTTGAGTGGTCTAGGAATTCTGTGTCACCCAAGAGTCATTTTATCTCTTACCTCAAAGCTAGAAAGCTTATTTTCAAGGGGTGTATTTAACATTTGGTTAGATTCAAAGGCACTAAGTCTGAGACTCCAACTCTCCAGTCTGTTAATGTCGTTAATGAGTTTTCTGATATCTTTTTGGATGATCTCCTAGGGATACCTCCTGATAGAGAGATAGAGTTCGGGATTGATCTTTTTCTCAATACTTAGCCCATTTCTATTCCTCCTTACCAATGGTTCCTGCAGAACTTAAGGGTTTGAAAGAGCAACTCAAAGATCTACTACATAAGGGTTTCATAAGGCTCTGTGTTTCTCCTTGGGGTGCTCCTGTGTTGTTTGTGAGAAAGAAAGGTGGCTTTTTGCATATGTGCATTGATTACCGCCAACTGAATAAAGTCACCATAAAAAATAAGTACCCCCTTTTACGAATAGATGATTTGTTTGACCAATTGCAAGGTGCAAGTTATTTCTCAAAGATAGAACTTCATTCTGGCTATCATCAACTCAAAGTTAGGGAGTGTGACATCCCGAAAACCATTTTTCGAACTCGTTATGGCCATTTTGAGTTTTTTGTTATGTCTTTCAAGTTAACTAATGCCCCAGCAGCTTTCATGGACCTCATGAATCGAGTGTTCAGATCATATCTGGATATGTTTGTCATAGTGTTCATCAATGATATACTGGTGTACTCCCGTAGTGAGGATGAATATTCTGATTATCTCCGAACCGTCTTGCAAACCCTTAGAGATCACAAGTTGTTTGCCAAGTTTGGTAAGTGTGAGTTTTGGCTAAGTTCAGTTGATTTTCTAGGTCATATAATTTCTTTCGAGGGATTAGAGTTGATCCCCAAAAGACCAAAGCTGTTAGAAATTGGCCTAGACCTATTTCTCCGACTGATATCCGAAGTTTCTTGGGTTTAGCTGGCTACTACCGCTGTTTTGTCAACCGTTTCTCCTCTATATCATCTCCTATGACTCGGTTGACCCAAAAGAAAGTGAAGTTCTTATGGTCTGAATCTTATGAGAAGAGTTTTCAGGAGTTGAAGACTCGACTCACTTCAGCCCCTGTTTTGACTTTTCCTGATAGTGTTGATGGTTATGTGGTGTATTGTGATGCTTCGAGAGTTGGGTTGGGTTGCGTATTGATGCAGAAGGGTAAGGTGATAGCTTATGCTTCTAGACAGTTGAAACCCCATAAGAAAAATTACCCCACCTAGGACATTGAGTTGGCTGCTGTTGTGTTTGCTTTGAAAATCTAGAGACACTATTTGTATGGTGTCCATGTTGATGTTTTCACTGATCATAAGAGTCTGCAGTATGTGTTTACCCAGAGAGAATTGAATCTTAGGCAGAGACGATAGTTAGAATTGTTAAAGGACTATGATATGAGTGTGCTATACCATCCAGGAAAGGCCAATGTTGTGGTGGATGCCTTAAGTAGAGTGTCCATGGGTAGTTTTTCGCATGTGGTAGAAGGTAAGAAAGAGTTGGCTCGTGATGTACATCGTTTGGCTAGATTAGGGGTTAGGTCGTTTGACTCTGCTGAAGGTAGTATAGGGGTTCAGAGTAGTTCCGAATCTTCCTTGGTTTCGGAAGTGAAGGAAAAGCAATACTTAGATGCTAGTTTGATCAGACTGAAGGAGTCAGTCAAGGACCAAAACGTAGAGGTTTTCTCCCAAGGGGGAGATGGTGTGTTGAGATTACAGGGTAAATTGTATGTCCCGAATGTTGATGATATGAGACAGAGGATTATGGCTGAAGCGCACGGGGCGCGATATTCTATTCATCCTGGTGCCACCAAGATGTATCGAGACTTACAGGAAATCTATTGGTGGAGTGGCATGAAGAAAGATATAGCAACGTTTGTAGCTAAGTGTGCAACATGTCAATAGGTTAAGGTTTAACACCAAAGACTTGGTGGTATGATGCAAGAGTTTAGTATTCCCACCTGGAAGTGGGAAGAGATAAATATAGACTTCGTGATTGTTTTACCTCCTTCCCGATGCCATCATGATTCCATTTGGGTTGTGGTTGATAGGTTGACTAAGTCTGCTCATTTCTTGCCTGTTCATACTTCATATACTGCTGAGGATTACGCTAGATTGTATATTCGAGAGCTAGTCACACTGCATAGAATTCCCTTGTCTATTATTTCGGATAGGGGTACTCAGTTCACTTCACAATTTTGAAAAGCTTTTCAGAAGGGAAGGTACCCCAAGTACTTTTGAGTTCTGCTTTTCATCCGCAGACCGAGGGTCAGGCTGAGTGGACCATCTAGACCTTAGAGGATATGTTGAGAGCTTGTGCACTTGACTTTAAGGGAAGTTGGGATGCTCACTTACCGTTGATAGAGTTTTCTTACAATAAGAGTTTCCACTCTAGTATTGGCATGGCTCCATTTGAAGCCTTATATGAGAGGAAGTGTAGATCACCCATAGGTTTATTTAAGGTGGGTGAAGCGGCTGTGAGTGGTCCTAATTCGGTATTTGAGGCTATGGAAAAAGTTAAGTTGATTAGGGAAAGGTTGAAAACTGCACAGAGTAGTCAGAAGTCATCTGCAGATGGTAGAAGGAGAGACCTTGAGTTTGAAGTTGGTGACCTAGTGTATCTAGAAATTTAACCCATGAGGGGGGTGAAGAGATTCAGAAAGAAGGGGAATCTTAGTCCCCATTATGTTGGTCCTTACAAAATTCTTAGCCGTGTTGGTAAGGTAGCTTATGAAGTCGAGTTGTCTTCTGTTCATCCAATATTCCATGTCTCCATGCTTAGAAAGCATATTAGCGATGCTGTGGTAGTGGATTCCTCTGTGAGTGCTAGTATTCAAGAAAATCTTTCTTTTGATGAGATTCCTGTTGAGATTCTTGATTTCATTGTCCGAAGACTAAGGAACAATGAAGTTCCCTTGGTTAAGGTGTTGTGGCGAAACCAATCTGTTGAGGGTGCAACTTGGGAAGCTGAGGTGGATATGCGATTCAAGTACCCACACCTATTTTCTGCGAACTCCGATCAAGCCGAAGGTACCGTTCTTTCCTAAATCATGCACTTTTGATAAAAGTTGCAGCAGTTCAGCTGTCATTTATTATGTGTTCAGCTGTAGTTTCTTGAATTTATGCATTCTATGTTGCATTCGGAGTGAGAAACGATGTGGTGATGAGTCTAACGAATGGTTTCATCTGTATGCTCTATTCCCTATCTAATCCTGGCATGTCTAGCATCATTCAAGGATGAATATTTCCAAGGGGGGATGATATAATACCCCGGGAAATTTTTCATTGAAATTTTATGCGTAAACATGTTGGGTTCTATTTTCTAGAATGAATTATAAATTTTACGTATGAAATGTCTTAGATTATGACCCACCATTACGTAGAGTATCGAATAAGCTTTCCAATGGTAGGTGGATCATCCAAAAAGGGACACTCGAGCGACGAGTTATGAACATTCCGATCGAACCGTGAATAGTTGTGAAGAGTAAAATGTGAAGGAAAAAGTACTGAGGTCTGGCGTATTTTTGCTCCAAATTTAAACGATCATTACTCCTTGTACAGAATGATCTGGGTGATATACTATATATCAATGGAAAGCTCTGTGAGTCCTCTTTCCAATGAAATTGGTTTCATCCAATTTGTCTATCGGGAAAAAAATTATGGTCGATCTACTTCAGCCAATCTAAAGTGAATTTTTATGTTAATTTCAAACAATCATAACTCCTCATACAAAATGTTCTAGGTGAGATACTATATATCAACGGAAAGATATGAGAGTCCTCTTTCTAATGAAATTGGTTTCATCTAATTTGAATATTGGAGTAAAACGTTATGATTTATCTACTTCAGACTATCAAAACAGTCCAACAAAGGATAGATTCGAGATTTTTTTAATTTTTAGGGGCGTTTTGGTCATTCTCCCTCTCCCAAAATCCATCCAAACACTATATTAAAGCCTATTAGAGGCATTATATGTTATATTTCATCAAACTCCCTCAAAAAGAAAACTCTAAGTTCCTACATCCAACTTCAAGAACCTCCAAAGTTCACCATTAATTCTACAAATTTATTCAAGATTCCAAGTTCCTAGTTCAAGAACTCCAAGAACAATCATTCAAAGGCACGATTAACATCTCAAAAATAAGTATCGATCTAAAGTTCATCATTCAAGGTATGTGGAGTTTTTCAACAAGAACTCTCTTTCGTTTTTGTGCCCAAAAGTAATTTTCTTTACAAAGGCATAATTTTTATTTGATTTTTATGAATTTGAAGCATGAACCCATATCTTATTATAATTATTATGAAATCTTGATGTTTATGATTTTGAAAGATGAAATTACATGTGTGGTGATATAAAGCATGAATCTTGAACGATATTTATCATGATTTTGATATTTGGGTCGTGAATCCCCATTGGAAATTATGTTTTTTTTAGAAAGTGCATGTTATAAGCACGGTGATATTAAATATTTGAGATATTTTGAATGATTCGACCTTTTGGTCTTAATAGACTTGTTTTGAACTCGTGTGAAAGAAATCCACAACGTGGTTGATTTTGCTAGATGGGAAGCATGATGGCTCCCGATGTATATTTATATATTACTGATATTGTTTTGTTGTGGATTGTCTTTGAAATGATCTGAGCTAAGTTTGGGAGAAATCTTTAGCACCGAGTAGGAGGTATAAAGCGACCTTACTTCCCTAGAACTACGTGCCCCCATAGGAGTGAGCTTGAGGCTGACTTATATAGTGATCACTAGTTTGTGTGGATTTGATATCGATAGTACTACTCCGATGGAAAGAATAGGACAGCTCCCCCCAACGTGGGTTGTACGTTGGACTCTATGTAGCTCACATGGTTTATGTCGGTTATAGGATCTCCCAGTGTGTGTGTTTCTTTGTGTCTATGGTGAATGGTGAAGTGATTTAAAAGTGGAATTGTGAAAGTTATTCTTTCAAAAGATTTAAAAGATATTTACATTATAAGAATTGATATTCTTGATGAACTGAAAGTGATTGACAAATTATATGATGACTCATATGTGTTACTGTACTTATTTCATCCTCTCATGATTATGATGATTTTCTTTGGGCTATGTGAGTCTTTCATACATCCTGTATATTTCTTATAAATATTTATGATGATGATATTTATACAATTGCATACACCCCCATATACTCGGTTCCTTTCCATGGGACTGACCCACATCTTCGGATGTGGGCTATATTTTCTCGAAATGTAGGTTTAGGTGCTCAGTTCTTGGTTCGACAGTGATTCTTTGGGCACGCTATTCTACATCCTCTGTTGTGGTGAGTTCTCATGTTCCTAAGATTTGATGTCTGATGTTGGTTTCACGAAATTGTTTATATTTGATAACTGAGTATGAGTCAGTTGGGGCATGTCTCAATGGCTCGCTAGTTTTATTTCTTTTCTTAGAGGCTTGTCAGACTAGTATAGATGTTGGGTGTTGACTAATAAGTCATATTTTGTTATCTTTCTAAAATTCTTTTTTTCTTGGATGATGATTACTCTGTTGATATTTGAGGGTTATTTATGGGAACCCCGTTGATTTGTGTTGAACTGAATGAAAATGGCTCAAAGGGTTATCTTGGGGCTACTCGTTTCCTCAAGCACCGTGTGACAATTCGGGACCCATTTTCTAGGGCATTACAAACTTGGTATCAGAGCCTAAGTTTTTAAGGTATCCTAGGGAGTTTGACAAGCCGCGTTAAGTATAGTCTTGATCATCGGTGTGTAGCGCGCCACATCTATGAGCAAGAGGCTACAAGATTTTTTAGGGAAAAGTGTGATTCTTTTTTTTTAGAAGTCTATCATGCTTAAAGTGTCTCTCTCTGCTATTGATTCGTGCTTTCCTCTTTTAGAAATATGCCTCCACTTTGAGCGAGACGAAATAATGATGGTCAGCAACCTCAACCCGCTAACCCATTTAATAGAATCATGTCTCATGCTGAATTTTCGTCAGCCTTTCAGGCGCTGGCCTAAGCTATTGTTGCAAATATTCAGGCCAACCCGGCCCCAGCTCCGCAACAGCAGGGAGTTAATTAAGCTGCTGCCAGGATCCGTGACTTCATACAGATGAATCTGCTGGAATTCTATGGTCCAAGTCTAATGAGGATCCACGGTTGGTTTTAGAGGAGGTGTGGAAGATTACTCAGGTGATGCATGTATTTGAGGAACATAGTGTGGAGTTCGCTATGTATAGGTTAAAAGACCTTGATTATGACTGGGTTGTTGCTTGGAGAAAAGGTAGAGGTAAGGGAGCTATCCCTACAACTTGGCAATAGTTCCAGGATGCATTCCTAGATAAGTTTTTCCCTTTGGAGATGAGGGAGGCGAAGGTGGAAGATTTTATGAACCTGCGACAGGGCCCTATGACTTTTAGGGAGTACTGTCTAAAGTTCAACCAGTTGGTCAAGTATGCTTCTGACTGAGTGGCTGATAATCGAGCTAGTATGAGTAAGTTTGTGACTAGAGTATCTAGTTATGTGGTTAAGGAGTGTAGGTTTGCTATGCTGAATAGTGAGATAACTCTTTCTAAGCTGATTACTCATGCCCAATAGATTAAGGTAGAAAAGATTAAGGAGAGAGATAGAATGAGAGGGAATAAAAGAGCTAGGTCCGAGCAGCACAGAGAGGGTCAAACTAGATCGCAGGGAGGGAGTCGCCCTCAGTATCAGGATTGTCCATCTATACCGAAATCGTCATCTGCTAGTGCTCCCGTGCCTAGAGGTAGGCAGGAGTAAGGTACCAGGTCATATGCATCCAGGTCCCACTACAGTGTTGGCAGTAAGCCAAATCGTCCCCTATGTCCTAAGTGTGGTAGGGATCATTCGGGAGAGTATTGGGGTGAGAAGAGGGGTTATTTTTGGTGTGGTGACATGGGTCACAAAGTTAGAGATTATCCACAGGATGGACAAGGGCATCATGACTATCGCCCTTAGACCCAAACTCAAACTGTTAGTGCTCCAGTTCTAGTGACTCGCCCAGCCCCAGCTTAGGGCGCCTCTTCTAGTAATACTGGCGGGCAGCGCTAGAATAGATTCTATGCTTTATCATCCCGCTAGGAATAGGAGGACTCTCCTGATGTTGTTACTGGTGTGCTTCCTATATTTCAGTTTGATGTGTATGCTTTGTTGGATCCTGTATCCAGTTTCTCATATGTTACACCATTGATTGTTGTGAATTTTGAAATAAGTCTTGAGATTATTCCTGATCCTATCATAGTTTCAACCCCAGTGGGTGATTCGATTATTGCCCAAAAAGTGTATAAAAAGTGTCCTATTACCATTCTTTATAGAGTCTTATTGGCTGATCTGATTGAGTTAGACATGGTAGATTTTGATGTGATTCTGGGTATGGACTGGTTGTATTCTTCTTATGCCTCTATTGATTGTCGGACCTAAGTGGTCAAGTTTCAGTTTCTATGTTACCCAAGAGTCATTTTATCTCTTACCTCAAAGCTAGAAAGATTATTTCCAAGGGGTGTATTTACCATTTCGTTAGAGTCAAAGACACTAAGTCTAAGACTCCAACTCTTCAGTCTGTTAACGTCGTCAATGAGTTTTCTGATGTCTTTACGGATGATTTTCTAGGAATACCTCCTGATAGAGAGATAGAGTTCGGGATTGATCTTCTACCCAATTTTCAGCCCATTTCTATTCCTCCTTACCATATGGCCCCTACAGAACTTAAGGAGTTGAAAGAGCAACTCAAAGATCTACTAGATAAGGGGTTCATAAGGCCCAGTATATCTCCTTGGGGTGATCCTATGTTGTTTGTGAGAAAAAAAGGTGGCTCTTTGCATATGTGCATTGATTACCGCCAACTGAATAAAGTCACCACAAAAAATAAGTACCCATTGTGAGAATAGATAATTTGTTTGACCAATTGCAAGGTTCAAGTTATTTCTCAAAGATAGACCTTCGTTCTGGCTATCATCAACTCAAAGTTAGGGAGTGTGACATCCCAAAAACCGTTTTTCGAACTCATTATGGCCATTTTGAGTTTTTTGTTATGTCTTTCAGGTTAACTAATGCCCCAGCAGCTTTCATGGACCTCATGAATCGAGTGTTCAGATCATATCTGGATATGTTTGTCATAGTGTTCATCAATGATATACTGGTGTACTCCCGTAGTGAGGATAAATATTCTGATTATCTCCGAACTGTCTTGCAAACCCTTAGAGATCACAAGTTGTTCGCCAAGTTCGGTAAGTGTGAGTTTTGGCTAAGGTCAGTTGATTTTTTGGGTCATATCATTTCTTTCGAGGGTATTACAGTTGATCCCAAAAAGATCGAAGCTGTTAGAAATTGGCCTAGACTTATTTCTCCGACTGATATCCGAAGTTTCTTGGGTTTAGCTGGCTACTACCGCTGTTTTGTTAAGGGTTTCTCCTCTATAGCATATCTTATGACTCAGTTGACCCAAAAGAAAGTGAAGTTCTTATGGTCCGAATCTTGTGAGAAGAGTTTTCAGGAGTTGAAGACTCGACTCACTTCAGCCCCTGTTTTGACTTTGCCTGATAGTGTTAATGGTTTTGTGGTGTACTTTGATGCTTTGAGAGTTGGGTTGGGTTGCGTATTGATGCAGAAGGGTAAGGTGATAGCTTATGCTTCTAGTCAGTTGAAACCCCATTAGAAAAATTATCCCACCCATGACCTTTAGTTGGCTGCTGTTGTGTTTGCTTTGAAAATCTGGAGACACTATTTGTATGGTGTCCATGTTGATGTTTTCACTGATCATAAGAGTCTGCAGTATGTGTTTACCCAGAGAGAATTGAATCTTAGGCAGAGACGATGGTTAGAATTGTTAAAGGACTATGATATGAGTGTTGTACCATCGGGGCAAGGCCAATGTTGTGGCGGATGCCCTAAGTAGAGTGTCCATGGCCAGTGTTTCGCATGTGGTAGAAGGTAAGAAAGAGTTGGCTCGTGATGTACATCATTTGGCTAGATTGGGGGTTAGGTTATTTGACTCTGCTGAAGGTAGTATAGGGGTTCAGAGTAGTTCCGAATCCTCCTTGGTTTCGGAAGTGAAGGAAAAATAATACTTAGATGCTAGTTTGGTCAGACTGAAGGAGTCAATCAAGGACCGAAATATAGAGGTTTTCTCCCACGGGGGAGATGGTGTGTTGAGATTGTAGGGTAGATTGTGTATCCCAAATATTGATGATCTGAGATAGAGGATTATGGCTGAAGCACACGGGGCGCGATATTCTATTCTTCCTGGTGCCACCAAGATGTATCCAGACTTGCAGGAAATCTATTGGTGGAGTGGCATGAAGAAAGATATACCAATGTTTGTAGCTAAGTGTGTAACATGCCAACAGATTAAGGTTGAACACTAAAGACCTGGTGGTATGATGCAAGAGTTTAGTATTCCCACCTGGAAGTGGGAAGAGATAAATATGGACTTCATGATAGGTTTACCTCTTTCCCGACGCCATCATGATTCCATTTGGGTTGTGGTTGATAGGTTGACTATGTCTGCTTATTTCTTGCCTGTTCATACTTCATATACTGCTGAGGATTACGCTACATTGTATATCTGAGAGCTAGTCACACTACATGGAGTTCCCTTGTCTATTATTTCGAATAGGGGTACTCAGTTCACTTCGCAATTTTGGAAAGCTTTTCAGAAGGGTCTTAGTACCCAAGTGCTTTTGAGTTCTTCTTTTCATTCGCAGACCGATGGTCAGGCTGAGTGGACCATCCAGACCTTAGAGGATATGTTGAGAGCTTGTGCACTTGACTTTAAGGGAAGTTGGGATGATCACTTACCATTGATAGAGTTTTCTTACAATAACAGTTTCCACTCTAGTGTTGGCATGGCTCCATTTGAAGCCTTATATGGGAGGAAGTGTAGATCACCCATAAGTTAGTTCGAGGTGGGTGAATCGGCTGTGAGTGGTCCTGATTCGGTATTTGAGGCTATGGAAAAAGTTAAGTTGATTAGGGAAAGGTTGAAAACTACGCAGAGTCGTCAGAAGTCATATACGGATGGTAGAAGGAGAGACCTTGAGTTTGAAGTTGGTGACCTAGTGTATCTGAAAATTTCACCCATGAGGGGGGTGAAGAAATTCGAAAAGAAGGGGAAGCTTAGTCCCTGTTATGTTGGTTCTTACAAAATTCTTAGCCGTGTTGATAAGGTAGCTTATGAAGTCGAGTTTCCTTCTGAGTTGTCCTCTGTTCATCCAATATTCCATGTCTCCATGCTTAGAAAGCATATTAGCGATCCTGTGGTAGTGTATTCCTCTGTGAGTGCTGACATTCAGTAAAATCTTTCTTTTGATGAGATTCCTGTTGAGATTCTTGATTTCAGTGTCCGAAGACTAAGGAACAAAGAAGTTCCCTTGGTTAAGGTGTTGTCGCGAAACCAATCTTTTGAGGGTGCAACATGGGAAGCTGAGGAGGATATGCGATCCAAGTACCCGCACCTATTTTCTGTGAACTCCGATCAAGCCGAAGGTACCGTTCTTTCCTAAATCATGCACTTTTGATAAAAGTTGCAGCAGTTCAGCTGTCATTTATTATGTGTTCAGCTGTAGCTTCTTGAATGTATGCATTCTATGTTGCATTCAGAGTGAGAAACGATGTGGTGATTAGTCTAACGAATGGTTTCAGCTGTATGATCTATTCCCTATCTAATCTTGGCATGTCTAGCGTCATTTAAGGATGAATGTTTCCAAGGGGGGCATGATATAATACTTCGGGAAATGTTTCGTTGAAATTTTATGCGTAAATGTGTTGGGTTCTATTTTCTAGAATGAATTAGAAATTTTCCGTGCGAAATGTCTTAGATTATGACCCACCATTACGTATAGTATCGAATAAGCTTTCCAACAATAGGTGGATCATCCAAAACGGACACTCGAGCGACGAGTTCTGAACATTCCGATCGAACTGTGAATAGTAGTGAACAGTAAAATGTGCAGGAAAAAGTACTGAGGTCTGGCGTATTTTTGCTCCAAATTTAAACGATCATTACTCCTTGTACATGATGATCTGGGTGATATACTATATATCAATGAAAAGCTCTGCGAGTCCTCTTTCCAATGAAATTGGTTTCATCCAATTTGTCTATCGGAGTAAAAGGTTATGGTCGATCTACTTCAGCCTATCAAAAGTAAATTTTTGGGTCAATTTCAAACAATCATAACTCCTCGTACACAATGATCTGGGTGAGATACTATATATCAACGGAAATATATGAGAGTCCTCTTTCTAATGATATTGGTTTCATCCAATTTGAATATCGGAGTAAAACGTTATGGTTGAGCTACTTCAGAGTATCAAAATAGTCCATCAAAGGACAAATTCGAGAATTTTTTTTATTTTTAGGGGCGTTTTGGCAATCTTCCCTCTCCCAAAATCCATCCAAACCCTATATTAAAGCCTATTAGAATCATTATATGTTATATTTCATCAAACTTCCTCAAAAAGAAAACTCTAAGCTCCTACATCCAACTTCAAGAACCTCCAAAGTTCACCATTAATTCTGCAAATTTATTCAAGATTCTAAGTTTCAAGTTCAAGAACTCGAAGAACCATCATTCAAAGTGGTGATATAAAGCATGAATCTTGAATGATATTTATCATGATTTTGTTATTTGGGTCATGAATCCCCATTGGAAATTGTGTTTTTTAGAAAGTGTGTGTTATAAGCACGTAGATGTTGAATATTTGAGATATTTTGAATGATTTGACCTTTTGGTCTTAATGGAGTTATTTTGAACTCGAGTGTGAAATTGTTTTGTTGTGGATTGTCTTTGAAATGATCTGAGCTAAGTCTGGGAGAAATCTTTAGCACCGAGTGGGAGGTATAAAGTGACCTTAGTTCCCTAGAACTATATGCCTCCGTAGGAGTGAGCCTGAGGCTGATTTATATAGTGATCACTAGTTTGTGTAGATTTGATATCGATAGTCCTACTCCAATGGCAAGGACAGGGCGGCTCTCTCCAACGTGGGTTGTACGTTGGACTCCATGTAGCTCACATGGTTTATGTCGGTTATAGGATCTCCCAGTGTGTGTGTTTCCTTGTGTCTATGGTGAATGGTGAAATGATTTGAAAGTGGAATTGTGAAAGTTATTCTTTCGAAAGAATTAAATGATATTTACATTATGAGAATTGATATTCTTGATGAACTGAAAGTTATTGACAAATTATATGATGACTCACATGTGTTATTGTACGTATTTCATCCTATCATAATTATGATGATTTTCTTCGGGTTGTGTGAGTCTTTCATACATCCTGCATATTTCTTATAAATATTTAAGATGATGATATTTATACAACTGCATACACCTCCATATACTCGGTTCCTTTCCATGGTACTAACCCACATCTTCAGATGTGGGCTGCATTTTCTCGGAATGTAGGTTCAGGTGCTCAGTTCTAGGTTCGACAGTGATTCTTCGGGCACGCTGTTCTACATCCTCTGTTGTGGTGAGTCCTCATGTTCCGGGGATGTGATTTCTAATGTTGGTTTCACGAAATTGTTTACATTTGATAACTGAGTATGAGTCAGTTGGGGCATGTCTCAATGGCTCGCTGGTTTTATTAATTTTATTAGAGACTTGTCAGACTAGTATAGATGTTGGGAGTTGACTAATAAGTCATATTTTGTTATCTTTTTGAAATTCCTTTATTCTTGGATGATGATTATTCTGTTGATATTTGAGGATTATTTATGGAAACCCCATTGATTTGTGTTGAGCTGAACGAAAATGGCTCAAAGGGTTAGCTTGTGGCTACTCGTAGCCTCAAGCACCGTGTGACGCTCTGGGACCCATTTTTGGGGCGTTACAGTTGCCCACTTTAGGCAGCAGAAGCTGAATTTGCTGAGAAGCTGACGACGTCTGTGACAGGCCATTAAAATCATGATAGGCCATCACAACTACCTTCATCTATTCCGAAGAACATCTACAACTTTAATTTTATTTCCTTATTTAGGGTTAACTATTTAAATCCATTTTTAGGGTTTTTGTATTATCCATCAATTAATTGACATATCCTACAACATATGACTTTTTCTTCTCTCTCTCTCTCAGTCAAATATTTTGGTGGTTTGCCTTATGATTCAATTGAAAGAACACTTTTGAATTCCTTCATTATTGTAAGTTAATCCTTTCAATTATGAATTCAACTTGTGTGCTTATTTCCTGCATCATGAGTAGCTAAACACTCTTAACCTGGGTTATGAAATCTTGGGTTAGGTCATGATAAAGTGTTGATTAATTGCTCAATATTTAATAGGTGTTAGGTTTTCTTGGTAAATATGATATTTTAACTTATGTCTATTGGTTTCCAATAATAGGCATACCTACTTTGGTTTGCTTGAGAAAGAAATAAAAAACAATAGGAAGTGAATTATCGACAGGGACTCGGAAAGGCTTCGTTTAATAATTAGCGTTGTAACAAGGTTGATTAACCTAAGGTAAAATCTGGGCAGTGAGTTGCAATTCCCTAAGTCCGAGAGGATTAGGAAATTAGACGCTTGAATAGGTTGAGAGACATTCGAGCATACCATCGATAGAGATAGCTTGTCATCCTAACCACTGTCAGAACCTTGAGTTATTTGTTGCATCTATCATATAGCATAAATCCTAGAGAACATAATCCCAGTTATTTCATAAAATATTGATTACAAATATTAATCTCAAAGTGACTAACAATTGTCTGATAAATTTAAACCCCCATTTCAGGAAACAGTAAACTACTAGTGAATTATTTTGTAAACAACTTGAGTTCACACCCTATTCCCTATGGGATTCGACCGCAACCTTGCTGGGTTTCATATTGACAGCGATCGCTTACACCCATTCAAGAGTATAGTTTGAGCGTTATCAAAAATGGCGTCATTGCCGGGGAATACGGTTGTAAACTGAAAGTTTGTGTATGCTAATTTGCTTTTAGTTAAGTTTTCTAGATTTATGTTTATTTGTTTTTTTTCTATTGTAGGTACTGTATTATTTATACCAAAAACAAGAAGTTCTGGAGAACCGTTATTGCCAATCAATCCAGAACCTCAACTGATAGGGAAAATGGCTAACAGGAGGCGGACAGACTAGCCTCTTTGGCCAGGGTTCAGGTGAACGTACAGAATTTGGGTCAACAAGCATGTCACCAGAACCCTGATGACGAAGACTTGGGTGATGAGGAATTACTAAATCCTCAAAACACAAGGGGAGTTGAGCAACTTGCTGCACCATTGCAGCAAAATGTCAATAGAAACCATCTAATCCAAGGAAGGTATGGCCAACATCCCGTTCAATATGAGGCAGATGAAGATGTTGAAGGAATGGATGGAGCTAGTGCAACGGCTGATATCATTCCTCCACCATTGGCACTAGGTGAAAAATTTAGCATAACAAGCACCATGATCCAATTCCTGAATCTGAAGGGGTTGTTTGGAGGCTTACCTGGTGATGACTCGAACATGCATTTGGTAAACTTCATCACTATTTGAAAATCTTTTGAAAATACAGAAGTGAGCTAGAATGCGATCCGATTGAGATTGTTCCCTTTGTCTCTGTTTGGAGAGGCAACTATGTAGTTAAATGAGCTAGAGTCCGATTCTATAACCAATTGGAGAGAGTTGAAAGTAGTGTTCCTAGAACAGTTCTTTCCACCCTCCAGAAGGGTACAATTGAGGGGAAAAATTAGTAACTTTAGACAACTCCCAACTGAAGCATTGCACGAAACATGGGAGAGATTTAAGAAGAATCTTGCACAATGTCCAAACCACAAAATAACGGAGTTTCACTTGAAGGAGACTTTGTACAGAGCTTTCAACTCTGTGACAAAGCCAATTATAGACAATGCTGCAGGTGGTTCATTCACTGATCTCTGTTTCCTTGATGCTTCTAACATGCTGAATAGAATGACCAAGCTGAGTCAGGCTTGGCACACTAGGGATTCTGTAGTGGCTACCCCGACTGTTGCCAGTGGTGTAACTGCAGAGCAGCGCAGAAGGGATGAGGAGGGAGACAAGGACATGGCCTACTTAAAAACACAGATAGACTTGTTGACCAAGCACTTGTTTTCAGGCAAGACCGAAATAGTTAAGGATGTGGAATCTTAGGGTACTGTTGCTACAGGTGCCGATGTAGAGGTAAACTATATGAGTAATCAGAGGGGTTTCTGAGGCAATAGCCAAGAGAACCAAGGTTGGAACTTCTAGGACAAGCCTGATTATGAAGATAGAGAGTAGGGACACTAGAGAAACAATAATGACAGGAATGGTTTATATGTTCCTCCTGGAAGTAGGGATGCTTCAACAACTAGATCTGGCAAGATGTCTATGGAGGACATGATGGAAATGTTTTTGAAGGTATTTTAACTACCAACTCGGGAGTTACTACTATGAAAAGTGAATTCTCTACCTTCAATCAATTGGTAGCTCACACTCTACTTTAATTAAGCAGTTGGAGTAGCAGACGAACCACCTTTCTGCTACACTGAACCATAGAAAAACTGGTACTTTACCTACTGATATGGTTCAAAACCCACAAAATAGTGGTTTATGTATGAAGATTACCACTCGGAGTGGTAAGTTATTATGTGACCCCTCTGTGGGCAAATCTGTGGAAAATAAGGTAAGTATTGATGAACCCAAAGAAAGTAGTCCAGTAGAGTCTGAGAAGCTGGATGGTTTTGTTGATATTTTGGAGAAAGAAGATGAGAAGGACGAGAAAGTGGTGTTTAAGACTATCCCTAGACCGCCACCTCCTTTTCCTCAACGATTGAAGAAAAAGGTCAATGAGGCAAAATTTGGCAAGTTCCTAGCAATTGACAATTATTATACCTTTGGTTGAGGTACTTGAGTAAATGCCAAGCTATGCCAAGTTCATGAAAGACCTCGTCACAAAGAAGAAGAAGGTCAGCAGTGAGTAGGTGGACAATCTCCACCATTGTAGCGCAGTTTCCACACGATTCTTAATGTAAAAGAAGGCCGACCCAGGTGCATTCACTATTTCGTTCAAGGTTGGGTCTCTGGATATTGCAAAGGCATTATGTG
This sequence comes from Capsicum annuum, assembly GCF_002878395.1. Taxonomy (NCBI): domain Eukaryota; kingdom Viridiplantae; phylum Streptophyta; class Magnoliopsida; order Solanales; family Solanaceae; genus Capsicum; species Capsicum annuum. The sequence continues at coordinate 220,712,513 of NC_061111.1, read as the reverse complement.
ATTTGGGTGCTAGTGTGAATCTGATACCACTTACTGTATGTAAGAAGTTGAGTTTAGAAGATCCAACACCTACTAACATGCAACTGGTCATGGCAGATAGGTCAATAAAGCGGTCTGTTAGAATTTTGCATGATGTGTTGGTGAAAGTAGCAGACTTTATTCTTCCTGCTGATTTTATGGTACTGGATTGTGATGTGGACTTTAAGGTACCCATTATCTTGGGAAGTCCACTCTTGGAAACATGAAGAGTAATAGTTGACATGAAGTTGAATGAGCTCAAGTTAAGGCTCAGTAAAAAGGAGGCAAAATTCAAAATGCATCAACCCATGTCACAACAAAATGATATCAATGTCTTCTCAATCATTGACATCTTCTATGAGGTTGAAAAAGGGGTATCAACAGGTTGTCTTGGTGAATTCTGAGTAGTCAAGAGAACACAGTCGTGCCGCGACAGTAAATCAGGCGCTAATGGGAGGCAACCCACAATTTTTATATTTGAGCAAGTAATTTTATTTTTTTTAAATTAGGATTTAGTATAGAGAAGGTGAAAAAATAAAAAGGGTCAGTTGGAAGGTCATGAAGACATCAGTGACAAGCCGTCACAACTGTGATAAGCTATCACGAATGCGGTAAGCTAGATCAGACTTGAGAAATTCTCTGCCTACAATTGATGACAATCTTGATGGGCTATCACAACCATGACAAGCCATCACAAATCATCATCAGCACAAAGCCTAAAATCTGAAAACTTGGCCTAATTTTAATCAGATCCTACCCGGCCCAAATCGCGAGCCTTTTCAAATTTCCACTATTTTTAACTTCTTTTTATTTAGTTATTTTTTCTTCCTTAGTTTAAATAGTTTCCATTCTTGGCAAAACACACTAAGCAAAAACAGTTTAATTTGTGTGTGGTTTGCACTTAAGAATCAAGAACATCTTCTTTCTTCACACTTTTTCTTGGGCGTGGCACTAGATTTAAAGCTCCATCAGGTTAATTTACTTCAACACTTCTTTTCTTGTGATGTATAATGAATGAAAGCTAACTCAAGTCACCAATATGATTGAACCAAGTTCAAACTTTGAAAATGGCTAAAATCGCACCTAGGGTTTGCTATACAAGCCCAAGGGTCGAAAAGATAGCTCACGATTAAAATTCAAGTAAATCTTGAGCAAGAATGGGGACCAAAAATTTAGTTAAAGTTAAAAGTGGGTTCTGATAAGTGTGACGACATCCATGATAGGTTATCACTATCATGACGGCTTATTAGGAATGTCATCAAAAGCTGACAAAACTGAAGTTGGTTTTGGATAGAGCTAACAACAATCATGAAGGGCTATCATAATTATGACGACTTATCATGAAGGTCGTCAGAAAGCGTAAAAATTTTTTTGGGTTCTTTCAAAGGTTGATGACAACCGTGACAAGGTATAATGGTCGTGACCGCTTTTCACGAATTGTCATCACACCTGCGGCCTAAAACATAAATGAGCTTAAATTATTAATGTACCTATGTTTGTGATCTTTAGGGTTGACTAACGTTCTTCTAATGTCTCTAGGTACTCTAAAATGGCACCAAAAAGAAAGAGTCCCATAGAACTAAAGAAAGCGGCCAAAAATGATGTACATGATAAGCTCCTCAATGAGGAATCTGACTACGATGAGGAGGAACCCTTGCTCAGAAAGCTAAAAAAGAAGCAGAGTCTAAAGAAAACTCCACCACCTCCATCAATTGAGGTGAAGAATAGTGATGATACTGAGTCGACCACAACTTCTGAGCAGTAGGGGTCTGAAAAAGGTGAGTTTAAATAGCATGAGTTTGAACATGCTAAAGCTGATGAAGAGGATCAAGAAGAATCCAATGAATCTGAGTTCGAAGGAACAACTTTCGGGTCTCCATCCACTGAGCAACAAGATGATGAAGAGTCTACATCTCGAACGACTCTTATCAAATGTAAGAACCCAAAAGTGAGGAACAATGCTAGATGGCAAATCCCTAGAGCTAAAGACATCTATATTGCTGGGTTACAAAGAACTTATTGAAGGAATGCAAAGAGGCTAATCAAAGAAGAAAAAATGATTATCTGAAGTGGAGAAGAAATTCAAATAATAAGGCTTAGGATGGACTATAGAAAGGGTAGGTTTATTTTAACCCATACTTGTTTGAGAGTTCTATGTGAATTACAAAGCCCAGTTGGAGAATATGTGCAAACCAGGTGAAAAAAGTAACAGATCAGCCTCTTTTAGTGAGAGTTCGGGTAAGGGGTGTAAGCATTGATGATTCGACTAAAGCTATCAACAGATTCTTGTATGGCCCCAAATTTATGCCTCAGTCCACCACACCATCATTTTATGCTCGGATAAAGAATAAGGACAAACAACATCGGTGGTTGGCCAATATCATCACTGACGGAGAATCGGCTTGGGTGACAAATCCAAATGAGAGAATATGTAAGTCCTCATTGATGTAGGAGGCAAAATTTTGGTGGGGCATAGTGTGAGTTTGGCTAAAGCCTACTGAGGGAGACAATATTCTGGGCAATGAACAGTCTATTTTGGTAGCAAGTTTGGTACAACAGCTTCTCTTGAACTTCAGGGAAATCATTACGGATGAGATGAAGATCAGGATGTCGAGGGTCAACACTGCTTATCCTTTTCCGTGTCTTATTATAGAGCTGTGCAGAGCTGTTGAGGTGCCAAAGATTGTGGGAGTTGATAAAGATATTCATACCCAGAAGACTCACAACCCCATTCGGTTTGATGAGATTCAGTCGAGACTTAGACTTGATAGGGGGCAGAGATAGCAGAAAAACCACCGGCTACAGATGTAGGAGAAGCACCTTTGGTCAATGTATAAGATTCTTCATCACAGAAAGCTTCAGTTCCTGAGACTGAAGCCAATCCCTCAGTTCCTCCAGCAGCAACAGGTTTGGCATTTTAGCCTATTGATATTAAAAGGGTGGCTAAGCAAGAAAAGTGGTGCAAGGCCCAGCTACATGCCTTTGCCAATTAGTTTGCTGCTGCTGTGGACAAAAGAATCAATGCTGCACTAGAGCCTTTTGTGACATTGCATGTGCGAGTTACATATTTGGAGAACAGATTCAATGCCTGAGCAAAAGAGATGACAGGTGCTGATCTTGCTACATTCAGGGCTGCGTTGGATAAGGTTAAGGCTGAGGTTAGGGTGTTGTAGTAGATCCAAATTATGATGCCAATAGGTCTGGCTGTGGAAGAATTGGAGGAAAAAATTCCTATACTTGATCTCACTGCAGACTCTCCGAAGAAAAAAAGGAAAAATGGGGAAAAAAGGGTAAGAATAAGAGAGAAGAGCCAGATAGTGAAGAAGAAAGAAAAGCAAAGAAGAAGGCAAAGTAGAAGAAAGAAAAGGAAGAGTTGAAAAAGGGAAGATTAGAGTCTATGGCTGATAATAAGAAATGGGAAGCAGCCATTTGAACTAGGGTTGCAGGTGCTTCATCTAGCCAGGCTCCGACCACCACCAGGACAGATGCACCTGATGGGGAGAAGACAATAGATAATACAGTAGCAGGGTCGAAGTCCCAGGATCCACGTGCTTGACTGTCTTTAGGTATACCCTAACCCTTAGTGCATTTTATTTTTTATTATTAAGTTGAGGATGTAGGATAAATTGTTGTTGTAACATAATCTGTAGATAATTAGGAGTAGTACAAGTACTTGAGGCAGTTGGGTTATTTTATGATTTATGAGTACTTCTCTAGTGGTCTAATCTATTGTGTACTATGTGAATTGCATCCATTGTGACCATTGTGTATCTTTTATGGCATTAGTATGGCAAACGAATGACTTGTGTTAAACAAATACATGAACCGGATAAGTAGTGATATGTAAGATACTTGTGTGCCATGTGTGTGTAAGGTCTTGCTCAGTTCCTGTTATGCATTGAATCTAGAACTTACCCGGTTAGTCGTGCCATGGTCATCTTATAGGCATTAGGAAAGGATCATAGGCCATTTTTGCATGTTAGCCCACGTTAGCCTAAATAACCTTCCCAATATGAATAATATCCCTTGCTCCCCCTTTGATCCTAAATAGATTATATTTTTTTTTCTTGTGCACCTTTCACCTTCCCGTTTATATCACAATGAACTTGTCTTGGCCCTGGTCCTCCTTGGAGACTATGCACCTTAACTTAGGCAAATAACCTAAGTTGAGGGTGGCTATTATAGAGGTGCGTGATGCAATCTATGTATGAAGAGAGGTAGAATGAGAAAGATGAATAAAGAGTTGGGTGCGATGAAAAAGAAATAAGAAAAGAGAAAACTGTGTGAAAAATGATAAAAAGATAATCAGTTAATTGAAAGACCGCATCTATCTTGAGCACGCTTGATCAATAAAAAAGGGAAGAAAAGAAGGTTAAGATTTGAAAGCCCTAGGGTCTAATGTAGTGTCAAGGAGGCTTAGTCACTTTGAAATATCCATGAATATCATACTAGCCCCTAGCCTACATTACAAGCTTAAGAAAAGCCTTATAGTGATCCTAACTTACCTATTTGAAGACTTGGGTACTGACTATAAGGAAAATACTATGGCATTTGATGCGCAATGTTGGAACTTTGTTTTGAGAGTGAGTCTTGTGTTTATCCTTGTGTGTATAAATTCTGATATGAGTGAAAATAGGATTTCTTTATTGTGAGGGCACACTAGGTATATTTCTAATCACTGTCTTGTTCAGATAGTGTGATTTGGGTATGTACTGGGTTGGTATTGCTGAAATTTTTGCCATATCTTGATACTTGTGAGTTGCATGGGTGTTTTCAACAATAGACACAAATGCTCTTACTTTGACAGACCTTGGAGATGGTGCATGTATTTTGAACTAATATGAGTAGTTAGCTGCAAAATTGTACTTTGTATACTCTTATTTATGTTAAGGTTGCCTGAGGACAAACAGTTGTTTAAGTTGAGGGTGTTGATGTGTGAGCCCATGCTAACACATTTGAAGCTTTTAACTCTAGCTAATTGCAAAGTCTTGAGCAACTTTAGTCGTTTTTGATTAGTTTACTTTGGTTCTGCAGTAAAATTAGAGAAGATGGAGAACCACAAATAAAGGAAGCAAGGGTATGAAATCGAAAGCAAATGAAGAGCTAAGTGTGGATAACGACATCCATGACACATCGTCAGCATGGTGATAGGATGTCAAGGATGCCGTCAAACTTAAATAGAAGAGGGGAGTTGTAGGACATTTTATGATGACCTTTATGACACACTGTCAAGATCTTGATAGGCCATCACTATCGTCGTCAACCTTAGGCAGCAGAAGCTGAATTTGCAGAGAAGCTGATAACGTCCGTTACAGGCCATTAAAATCATGATAGGCCGTCACAACCTCCGTCATCTATTCCGAAGAACATCTAAAACTTTAATTTTATTTCCTTATTTAGGGTTAACTATTTAAATCCTTGTTTTAGGGTTTTTCTATTATCCATCAATTAATTGACATATCCTACAACATATAACTTTTTCTTCTCTCTCTCGAGAGAAGACAAATATTTTGGTGGTTTATTTTGTGATTTAATTGAAAGAACACTTTTGATTTCCTTCATTATGTTAAGTTAATCCTTTCAATTATGAATTCAACTTGTGTGCTTATTTCCTGCATCATGAGTAGCTAAACACTCTTAACCTGGGTTATGAAATCTTGGGTTAGGTCATGATAAGGTGTTGATTAATTACTCAAGGTTTAATAGGTGTTAGGATTTCTTGGTAATTCTGATATTGTAACCTATGTCTATTGGTTGAAAACAATAGGCGTACCTGCTTTAGTTTGCTTGAGAAAGAAATTATAAACAGTAGGAAGTGAATTATCGATTGGGACTCGGAAAGGCTTTCGTTTAATAATCAGTATTGTAACAAGGTTGATTAACCTGAGGTAAAATCTGAGCAGTGATTTGCGATTCCCTTAGTCTGAGAGGATTAGGAAGTTAGAAGCTTGAATAGGTCGAGAGACATTCGAGCATACTATCGATAGAGATAGCTTGTCATCCTGACCACCATGAGAACCTTGAGTTATTTGTAGCATCTGTCATATACCATAAACCCTAGTGAACATAATCCCAGTTATTTTATAAAATATTGATTACAAACATTAATATTAAAGTGACTAACTATTGTCTGAGAAATTTAAACCCCCATTTCAGGAAACAGTAAACTACTAGTGAATTATTTCGTAAACAACTTGAGTTCACACCCTATTCCCTGTAGAATTCGACCCCAACCTAGTTGGGTTTTATATTGGCAATGATCGCTTACACCCATTCAAGAGTTTCGTTTGAGAGTTATCAGTTGATGACATAATTATGGTCTTTCGGGCCTCTAATATTCTAATTTAGCCCCAGAACTACATAGTTGAGCAGGGATGCGAGAACTGATTTAAACATATTTATATATCTTTTCGTATTTCAACTAAATAGGGTGAATCATGTATATTCCTACCCTAACCATAAATCCTAACTTTAATTCATTTAAAGTATTAGATCCCACTCCATATATCCCACGATCTAATCTATTGTTCCTCCTTCGGAGCTTACAATAGACATATAGGTTTATTCTAGAGATCGCGAATCACTAGAATAGAAATAACAAGAATATATGAAAAAAACCCATGATAATAAATGTCAAACCAACCCAATGATAACCTACGTATTCATGCTTGTATCCACAACCCTAGAACAAGTGTATCTAGCCACTCATAGTTTTAAAATGAATTATAATGATGAAATTCAGGCGTAAAATCCAAAATATGACTAAATTAAATATTGAAACCCTAATTATAGCCTTTATCATATGTCTCTCCATCCCCAAAGAAATCCAATATCATTAGGATATGATCCAAATATCGTAATTATAATATAGAAGAAGTTGGTTGATTTTCACCCTTGGGCGTGGCACGCCTAAAATCATGGAAATCCAAGGGAGGGCCTCGCCCTAATCATGGTTGAACACTAGAATAAGCGTCCTACTTTGTTTCTCAGGGTGTGTAACGCCCTTATCTGTGAGCTCTATGGGCATGGTACACCCTTGTGCTCAAAACGTCAACTATTTTTTATAGCTAACTGCTTCTATTTGCCTTTAAGCTCCACACTTTGTAGTTGTATTTCCAAAATCATTTAAGCTTGTATTGATTCTTAGAATTTCACAACACACCTTCCATGATCTCCTATTACATCAAAAAATAATTAATTAGTGCACATAACACCATAGAGTTCAGCAAAGTCCACTAGAAACGACCATATTTTAAGCTACCAACACTAGTTTTATCTTCTAACTCTAAGTAATCATTTTGATTATTACTTGTTCTAAATATACTTCAAACATTATAAACATGTAATTTAACACATAGATACTCAACTACACTATTAACAGTTCATAATGCACACAAAAGCCCTCAAAACTTAGTTGAAGGTGAATAGATAATGACACTCAGGTGCATAAATAGATCTAAGATCAATGTGATGCCAGCATTTCATTGTTTGGGTTTACGTGAATTAGTCATTCTCTATTTAATTGAAGGCCAGTTATTTGTTGAGGTTGAGTTATTGCTATTTGGAAAGTGAAGTAAGGAAGTTGGTATAAAAGGGATACCATTGGTGAAATCCCTTGAAAGTGTTGTTTTACCTTTGAGGTTATATAAAGAGTCATGATCTATACACGTGGGCCCAGTACCTCATCCTTTTAAGCTTCTAGGATGTTCCTATCTTTTGACTTTCACGGATGAAAGTCCTTTTAGTAGTGAATATTATAATAACCCTTTAAGTCATTTTCATATTTTTATGAGCTTTTGAAATTCTGAACCTTCCTACATTGGCTACAAGTCATATATGATAAGACAGAACTCTCGGTTCAGTTATCAAGCAATCCATTTGGGATTTAGGCTCATTTTCCTATTTTGGAGCTATCACTATTAAAGAACTGGTATCAAATCAAAACTCCTAATAAACAACCTCGAATGAGAATTAAGATAGTGTCATCATCTTTGGATGTTGATTTTAGGTTAGGTGGACTCTTGGTTTGAGTCTCGAGGATTTTGATCTTATTTTGGTCTATTGGGTGGATTTTGGTTAAAATGATCCTTTGGGTATGGAACACAAATTTGATTGAAATGATCTTGGATAGAAATTTTGATGCACCTTTGATTTCAAAATATCAAATTTAGTATGATGGCATAGTTAATTTGGGTTTCGAGCCTTTATTTTTAGTTTTGAGTGTTTACATAAAATTTTATTAAAATAGCCTAATAGGTGTCCCAGGGCTTAATTTGTTGTAAACCACCTTATTTTGTCAAAATACAATGATTTAATTGGACTCGGAATACGTTCAGGTTTATAGGATTTCTTATGAGTTTTGTGAGTCAAAAATAAGTTTTGAAAGTTGTCGGTTCTGGTGTGGCTGCTTAAGCAACTGTTGACCATTTGACCGGGTCTTTTAAGTGATCAGTTGGTCTCTTAAGCAGTATTTTGATCCTTTGAACAGGTCGCTCAAGTGACAATTGCAAATTATAAAATTCAAACCTAGCCTATTTCATATTTTTAACATTTTGGGAGCTAGGAAGATCTATTTTTAACGATTCTCAATGCATTTTTCTTGTATAATGATTTTGTATGTGGTTATAACTTCATATTTATCATTTTCTTGGAATACCTATTTTTTTTTTCATAATTTCCTACTAAAATTGTGAGTCAAACCCTTTTTCTGCCATTATTGGATCTTGGAGTGTGGAACATTGTGGAAAATTATCCATTGAGGTTTTGGTATGGTAATTCAACACCTCTTGATCATTTTCCATTATAATTCCTCATTAAAGCTCTTTTCCTTAAAAATTTCTAGAAATTAGTTTTTGAATTTCATAACTTTGTGGGTTAATTTGGGCCTCCATTTGAGCTCCATTTCTACTCGAATTATGAGCATAAATTTTTTCTACTTTGAGGGACGTCATGATAAATTCAATTTTTAATTTTATTTTTGGGCCCCATTAGGCTAGTTTAGTAAAATTTTAATCCAAATATTTTATAGCAATATGGGCCTTATTTTACTCCTATTGATGAGTAGATTATTATTTTGATAGTGTGTTTTTATTTCAGAACCATGGAGCAAACCCGAGCAATCTATGGATGATTCAAGAATTGTGATTTGTCATCAAGGTAGGATTCAGTCTACCTTTCACTATGAGATGGTGCATAGTATGGATTTCATGTTGGATAGGGATTATAGGATATTTTTATGACTAGTATAGCATGACTTATCCTATTTAGGAAATTTGGTGACTAGAAAGTTGACCCGACCCTTAGAATGAAATACTTGTTATGACCATAGGACCCTTTGACCATTAATTCTAAGCATGTTAACGTTAGATTGATATTAAGGATTCCTTAGTATATGTTATCACTTGACTTCGTGACTGGAATGTGATTCTAGTAAACAGATGCTTCGGTACTTATTATTGTATTGTTTGGAGATTACTAATGTCATGCATAATTTTAGGCACATTCATGCTCGGTTAGTGGTATGGTTCCATCCAAAAACATGATCTTATCATTGTTTTCTAAAAAGAATTTTGTTTTCACTTTTCAGTTTTAAAATGAATTCTTTTATAACAGGAATTGTACCATCTTATTTCATGATTTATGAGCTTTTGAAACTAAAGATGACGTTCTAAAAATTAGATCAAGATTGATTTTAGTGAGTGATTTATCCACTCTTTTACAACCACTATCTACTTAGGTCGAGAGAGATCTTACCCTTTCTATGCTATTATGCTAATTTAATCTTGGAGTTGATCTCGGAAAATAGTTATTTAGTTATGGCACTATTTTCAGTTTGAGTCCAACACTTATGATACTATTTTTGGTTAAAGTCCAGTACTTATAATACTATTTTCAACTTGAGTTCGACACTTATGATGCTACTTTTAGTTCGAGTTCGGCATTTATGACATTATTTTTTATTTGAGTCTAGCAAGGACCAGAGACCACACCCAACACCCAAATCATAGACCAGCTTACACCCATGTCGGATAAATTCCAAACATATAACTGTTAGCCTCCTATATTTAAGTTTTAATAATAGCATACTGACCTTTGCAGGATATTGGAAGATCGCTATTGATGGAAGGATATCTCGCACAAAGATATGGGGATTAGAGAAAGCTAATTCAGAATGGAAGCAAGAGAGTCGGCTCCAAAAATGAAATAACATCAAATCATGGAGATCTACGACATCTAAGAATTATGGAAAGCGAATCAATAAAAAACAAAAACTAAAGGAAGAAAGATCACAGTCCCAGAATCACATCAAATCAAATCAATCAATACTAAAAGAAAAAGTGAAGAGGGCCATGACCTCTACATGGACATATCAGATATGGACATGTAAAGTTGTGGAAGTTGCACAACATATGGACATATCTGATAAGGACATACTTTATGGTGTCATACCTTAATCAAGGAATTAATTCAAATCCTTGATTGAGAAGAAATCTCTTGGGTTTCCTTACAAAGAACAAAGATCGAAGAAGCTGGAGATTATAAAAGAAAATACTAAAGGCCGAAGCACCTACGCAACTTCAAGAAAAATCTCAAAGTTCCTTAATCTTAATCTTATAAAGCTTTAAAACTTTTAGTTCACAATAGTTGTAAAAGGAATAGGATCGAGTCAACTTTGTAATACAAACCAAAGCTATGTCACAAGATGTAAAGAACAAAATATGTCCTTGAAACTTGTTTCTTATCATTATACTCAAGCCCGATATTGAAAAATCTAAGATAACATTAAACCCAAGGAGAATGGAAGTAGGCATTATATTGGTGTTTTGAATCAGGATAAATCTCTGTGTTTTTACTTTAAATTCAATTATTTACTTGCTTGTTTGTTTCAAATATAATTTGTTTTGGGAAGAGTACTGATCTGTAGGCAATTCGACCATGAGGGGACAATAGTCGACTCATAGAAATTTTTAATTCGCCCCCATCTTGAATTTCAATTGGTGTTAGAGAAGGTTTCACCAATGGTGTTGCTTAACCGCATGTAAGACAAAGATCAAATGGCAAACTATCAAATTCCTGATGCTCTTCTTCAAGATGGTCACTCCTCTACAAGACCACCATACTTCAATGGACAACACTACTCTTGCTGGAAAAATAGTTTCAGAATCTTTGACCAATAAAATAATTTACAAGCCTGGGTTGTCATTAAAAAGGGACCAAAGCCGATTCTTGGACTCAAATATAAGAAAATGGACAAATACAAAGAATCTAGCGGTACCAATGTAAAAGACCTTGAAATCTTTGAGGTCACCAAAGAATAACAAGAAGTAATCCAAACTAATGCACGAGCTATAAGTTTACTTCTTTGTGTAGTTAGTGGAGAAGAATACGACAAGACGCCAACCTGCGAGACTGCAAAATGATGTAGGACACGCTCAAGTTAATGTAAGAAGGAACCACCAATGTCAAAAAATAAATAAATTATTGCCCTGGTCAATGAATATGAGTTGTTCAAGATGGAAGAGAATGAGAACATTGAAATAATGTTTGCCAGATTCAGCAAGATCGTATGCAAACTAAAATCAGTAGGGATGATCTATCCATATAGCCTGCAAGTCCAGAAACTGGTCTGAAGTTTCTCAAAAATTTGGGAAACCAAGGCTTACATCCTAGAATATGTAGAACTTTACAATATGACATATGAAGAGCTACGAGGTAATCTTATTAGATATGAATAAAATTATATCAGAAGGTACCATAAAGATGAAAAGAAAAAACAAGTGGCCTTTAATGCTACACACACTAAAGAAGAGGACATTCTATAGGAAGCCAATAGCGAAGGAATGAATCTCATAAATTATGGAGTAAGGCAAATCATGAGATAGAGACAACAAAGATCCTAAGGAGTCAAGAATAATAATTTCACAAGAAACGATGATCGTTGTTATCACTTTGGAAGGCCTGGACAATTAAAACAAAATTGTCCAGAATTAAGAAGAAGACCATCTATAAAGAATAAAAATTTAGGAGCTTGGAGTGATGAAGATGAAACCAAAGAATAAACAGAAGCTGCCAATATGTGCTTAATGGTAAAAGATGAATCTAGCAAGGTAAGAACATACACGACTGTTATAATGTAATATTCTTTAATTTAATTTCGATATGATAACTGACGATCTTCAAAAATTTATAAATGAATATAATAAACTCTCTTAAGAGAAGAAAATTTATGAAGCTAACAAAACTTGAAGAGAAACGAAGAAACTGTCAAATGGAAATTGAAGCATGGTAAATTCAAATTGACTTACTTCACGAAGAGATTGATGATGTAAAAATGAAATTTAATAGCATTAAGAAATCACCAATTCATAGTTTCGTGGGATCAAACTCTTTTAAAAATTACTCAAGTTCCTCATCAAAATCGTTTAAATTAGCCAAGACCTCTTTCTCTTCTTGAGGAACTGTCTGCTTTATCTATGGATAGAATGGGCACAAATCCTACAGCTGTAGGCATAAGCCTAAAAGTGTGTGGGTTTAGAAGCCTAAAGGGAGCATATCTAACCCGCAAGGACCCAAGATCACTTGGGTACAAAAAAAAATTAATTTTCTTATTTTGTAGGAACATGACGTCAAGAGATATAAGAAGGGGATATGGGTCATCGATAGTGGATGTTCTAGACACATGATCAAAAAGAAATAAATTTTTTTTCTCTAAAGAAAATAGATGGAGGATCAGTCAGATTCAGTGACAATGTTAGAGAAAATATCATCGGAGTCGTCTTAGTAAAGCTCAACTCCTCATGTGAATTTGCTGAGGTATATCTAGTAGATGGCCTCAAACATAACTTTCTCACCATCAGTCAGCTGTGGGATGATGGGTTTAGAGTCTCCTTTAAAGATGAAAGTTTCTCCATTAAACACGTTAAGAGAGCATCTCTCTCATCGGTAAATGCATCAATAATATTTATGTCATAAATAGTCCTGACTTTTCTACCTTAACCTGCCTCACTATGAAAATCAATGATATTTGGTTATGGCATAGAAAGCTTAGGCATTCTAATATGTATACCATTGAGAAACTGTCCAGACTAGAATTGGTGAAAGGTCTGCCAAAACTCAAGTTTGAAAAGGATCACATCTGTGTGCCTGCAAATTGGGCAAATAAGACCAAACATCATTCAAAGTCAAAGACATTGTCTCTACTACCAAACCTCTTTAAATAATTCTCATGGATCTGTTTGTCCCCACTAAGACTTCAAGTATTGGTTGAAAAAAATATGTTTCGTTATAGTTGATGACTACTCATGCTTTACTTGGGTGATGTTTCTTTCTCATAAACACGAGGCTTTCACAAACTTAGAAATCTTTTGTAGGAAAGTACAGAGGGAAGCTAGATACTTCATTACTTATGTTCACAGTAATCACGGAGAAGAATTTAAACATAAGGCCTTTGAGGAGTACTATGCTTAAACAGATACTCTCAGAACTTTTCATCACCTTGGTCTCCCCAAAAAATTATGTTGTGGAGTGAAATATTATGTCTCTCCAAGAAACTTCTAAGACTATGATGTTAGAACATAATCTCCCCGATCAATTATGGGTAGAAGCAGTAAGCACAACATGTCACATCATTAACAGATGCCGGATCAGACCTATTCTAAAGAAGACGCCTTATGAACTTTGGAGAGGAAAAAATCCCAATATTATCTATTTCCATTCTTTTGGATGCAAATATTTTATCCAAAATAATGGTAATAATAAATTGGGAAAATTTAATCCACAAAGTGACAAAGGTGTTTTCTTTGGGTATTCTCCTATTAGTCATGCTTACAGGGCTTATAATAAAAGAACCTTATGTGTTAAAGAATCTATGCATATTGTATTTGATGAATCTAATCACCCTTCAATGATTTTGAGTATTGATGAAGAAAAGGTAGTGATCTACAATCTGGAGCCAATGCTAGCATAACCTCTGAACCATCACAAGATGAGTCGACTATACCCTCTCCAAAGTCGACTCCCACAGAAGAAATATTCAAATCGAGCATTCTAATAGAAACATAATGCTAGCTATCCAAATAAATTTATCATCAGAAATCCAGATGATAGGATGTAAACAAAAGCATCATTGAGAAAAAAAGTGTCTATTGCCCTTGTATCACATTTAACCAAAGAAGACTGATGAGGCCCTTAAATATAAATCATGGGTCAAAGCCATGAAGGAAGAATTGGACCATTTTAAATGAAATCAAGTTTGAACTCTATTTGAAAGACCCAAGAACAGCTCAATAATTGAAACTTGATAGGTCTACAGAAACAAACTGAGAGAAGAAGGTAAGTTTTTCAGAAACAAAGCCAGACTTGTAGCTCAAGGATACTCCCAACAAGAATATATTAATTATGATGAAACCTTTGCTCTTATGGCAAGGTTAGAATTAATTCAAATTTTATTAGCTTTTATTGTTTTCAAATTTTCAAAAGCTCTCTATGATCTCAAACAAGCTTTAAAGGCTTGGTATGAGAGATTGAGTACTTTCTTACTAAATAACAACTTTTAAAGAGGTAAAATTGATACAACTCTCTTCATACAGAAGCTTGATTCAAATCTTCTTATTGTGCAAATTTAAGTTGAAGAAATTATTTTTTATAGTCTTAAAGTCTCTCTATGTGAGAATTTTTCAAACTTGATGAAAAGTGATTTGAAATGAGCATTATAGGAGAGATCACATTCTTCTTGGGATTACAAATCAAACAAATTTCCAAAAGTACCCTCATCATTCAAGCTAAGTACACAAAGGAACTCATCAAAAAAATTGTATGTACAAAGGAAAGGCCTATGGAAATCCTATGAGTCCATCCACAAGTCTTGATTCAGACTCGTCTGGAAAGGATGTTGATGAAAAAATGTACAGGGGAATGATTGGTTCACTACTCTATTTGACCGCCAGTCGACCAGCATCATGTTTAGTATATGTAAGTGTGTTAGGTTCCAGTCGATTCCCAGAGAATCTCATCTGACTACCATCAAAAGAATTATCCGATACCTTATAGGAACTCAAGACATTGGACTATGGTATCCTTTCTCTTACCATTTTGATTTAATTGGATATTCAGGCACTGACTTTGCAGGTGATAAAAGTGATAGAAAAAACACTAGTGGAACGTGTCAAATTGTTGATGATTCCCTAATTTCATGGCACAACAATAAGCAAACTTCACTTTCTCTTTCAAAAACTGAAGCCGAATACATAACCGTAGAAAGTTGTGGTACTCAAATTCTATGGATTATGCATCCACTACTTGATTTTAATTTGTCTTTTGAATATGTTGCCATAATGTGTGATAACACCAGTGCTATTAGATTATTTAAATACCCTGTGTATTATTCTAAGGCTAAACTCATTGATATTAAGCATCATTTTATTCGAGATCATGTAGAAAATGGAGTTTTTTCATTAACATTTGTTGACTCTGAAAATAAACTTGAAGATATTTTTACAAAACCCATATTAGAAGAAAGATTTTGTTAACTTAGAAAAAGACTTGGTATTCATAGTATTAATGATTTATGAGTTTATTTTTGGACAAAAATCTTTTTTTTTACTTGTTTCGATTTTCCCACTAGTTTTTAACTAAAAAATTGGTTTTCAAAAGTGAAGCCATCATTATTTCTCACCGATACTCTCTCAACGATACTCATGCCTCCTCTGTCACTTCTATAACCCTTTACCTTCCTAACGCCCCCTTTTTCCACCCTTTCACTTCCATTAGTCACCTTTTTACTTCACACATCTTCATCTTCCCCTCTATTATATTTTCAAATAGTCTCCTACATCCCTCCTCTCTTTCTCAGTCCTCTTAATTATCCCCTCTTCTTCCTCAGTGTCCTTTTAAAATTCATCTTCTCTCTTCTCTCATGACTAGGACTCATTCCATGGAAAATATGTCTAAATCTCTTCCCAAACCCCTCTTCAACAATCTTATTCTCCTCTTCAGGTCCTCTGATGAATCCTTGTTAAACTCTGTATCACCTCTCATCAAAATACGTCATCCTAATCCCAATCTAGCCCCATCCAAAAAGAAACCTCCTGCAAACTCTCTATACTCCTTCCCTCTAGAAGATATGCATAAGTTCTGGACATGCTCTCATAAAGACAAATTTCCTGCCTTTAAAAGTCTCTCTGTTGTACCAGGTCACATTATCAATCTCCGTCAATTCAAAAATGCATTCTGTAATGTTAGGGACTTCTTTAATTTTCAAGATTTGTCCTTGGTTTTTCATCTCTGTGGACTTCTGGTTTATGAGGATTCAGTCAATATGTTTTATGCAAATCTTTGCATCTCTCCTGATAGTGGTGAACTTAAGACTCTTGTGCTTTGCCCAAGAATCATTCTAAATAATTTTCTATTCGTAAATGCTTTTGATACAAAGTTCTCTGGTGTAATCTGTTTCATGAATGGCAACTAGCCCAAATATTTTGAGGTCATCTTTGATGAATCCAAAAGGGTCTGACTTTGAATCTATTTCGACCAATTTTGGTTCCCTGTCCCTGTGTTTCAAGTTTTGAATCATGGCCCACATAATTGCTACTGCACTGATTCCTCAAAAAGGTTCCCTCAACAACATTACTTATCGTGATGTTTTTGTGTTGTATTGTCTAGTTAAGAAACTCAAAATCAATTGGGCAACCTGGATTCGTGAGTACATGTTTGAGAGCACAACACATCTTCATGCCTCCGCCAATTTGCCATATGTCCTACTCAATACTCAGATTCTTCTATACTACTCAATTGATATCTCGGCTTAAACCCCAGTGGAAGTTGTTGCTACTTATGACTCCAAAACTTTTCCCAGTATGGGCTATATTTTAGTTGAAGAAGAATGGTGAAAGAGGATTCTGCCCGGCAAAGTTAGAACTCGCCAAGGTAACCAAATCTGTTTCTAACCCTATGATTACTATCTTGAAGGAACTGGAGGAAATTAAGGATCGCTTCAAAGCCGTTGAGGAAACTGTCACGCTACTACATAAGTCGACTTCCAAACTTCCTCACCTTGGGAAAAGCACCAACAGAGACATAGGTATGGTTCGGTTGGCTCTTGATGTATTCCAACAGGAGGGTATCAAGTTATTTATTCGAGTGTTCACCCACATAGATTCCCTCAAGTCCTAAGTCCACTCCTTCAATGATGATCTGGCTATTTCAATTCATAACTCCTATTACTCCTCCAAAAACATTTTTAAATCGTATGATACATTCTGCCAAAATATGCATAATATCCTGACTTACTTTCTTAAAAAGAGGTGAATGATGACTTTTTTTTATTCAAAAGAGGGTCCTATCCCTTGTTTATAGTGGGTTGTAAGATGATTTTTAACATGCTATCTGCCACACCTTTTGTTTTGCCTAGTACTTGTTAGTTAAAAGATTAAATTTTTGCTATATGTCTAGTGCTCTTTTGTTTCTCTATGGTTCATTTTTACTATGCCAAAAAGGGGAGAAAGATAGGAACATCAGAAGTGCCTACAAGTCATGGGGATCAAGTCGACTATCATTAAATAAGAGTCAACTAATACTCAAGAAAATTGGAACAACATAAGTGTTTACAACTTAAGGGGAGCAAGACGACTACTATGACAGACAGGGAAGTCAACTAATGTTTAAATGATTGTTTGTCATTATCAAAAAATGGGAGATTGCTAGCCGCCTATATTTAAGTTTTAATAATGACAAACTAATGAGTAGACCTTCTCAGGTTATTGAAAGATTGCTAATGATGGAAGGATATCTCATACAAAGATATGGGGATCAGAGAAAGCTAATTTAGAATGGAAGTAAGAGAGCCAGCTCCAAAAATGGAAGTACATCAAATAATGGAGATCTACGACATCTACGAATTATGGCTAGCAAATCAATCATAAACAAGAACAAAATGAAATCAAATCTATCAAGACTAAAAGCAAAAGGGAAGAAGGCCATAACCTCTACGTGGACATATCTGATATGGACAAGTATAGCTGTGGAAGTTGCACCACATATGGACATATCTGATATGGACATACTTTAGGGTACAATCCCTCAATCAAGGAATCAATTCAAATCCATGATTGAGAAGAAATCTCTTGGATTTCCTTAAAACAAGAAAAAACTAAAAGACTAAAGGTTGAAGCACCTACACAACTTCAAGAAAAATCTCAAAGTGTCTCAATCTTAGTCTTACAAAGCTTTATAACTCTTAGTTCACAATAGTTGTATAAGGAATAGGATCGAATCAACTTTGTAATACAAACTGAAGCTATGTCACAAGATCTGAAGAACAAAATAAGTTTTCGAAATATGTTTCTCATCATTGTACTCGAGCCCGATATTTAAAGATCTAAGAAAACATTGAAACCCAAGGGAACAGGAAGTAGGCACCGTATTGGTGTTCTAAATCAAGATAAATCTTTGGGTCTTTACTTTAAATTCAATTATTTACTTGCTTAGTTATTTCAAATCTAATCTATTTTGTAAAGTGTACAGATCTATAGGCAAGTTGACTGTGAGGGCTCAATAGTCGACTCACAGAAATTTTCAATTCACCCCCTCTTGAATTTTAATAACAAGATAAGAGAACTTGAAATTTAAGATATTATGAAATGTGTATAACCAAACCAACCAACAACCAAACCATCCCAAGTCCAAGTAGTCCGACAAAGCCTCTACCAAACTGAATATCAATAAAGTGTTGGGACATGCCCTCGACTATAGCCAAAAATAGTATTCGATAGTCTATAACTCAAAATAAAAACATAATCTTGAAATAGAGCCTTCTGAAGTATGGAAGCTCACTACTTTAAGTCGACTCTCGATCAATCCTTAATCACTTAGCAGGAGAAGTAGAAGTACGGAGAAATCCTGCATCACATGGGGATACAATGTTCGAAGACGGTTAGCGGGGTGAAAACTAGCATGTAACTCAAGTATAAAGCTAAACTAATGCCGTCAATTCAAACCAAGTCAACCAATGCACATAAGTATTTTCAAATACATATATACATTTCATGTCGGGATAGGGAACAACATTTAACATTCACTTTAAAACCTTAATCTAGATTATGTAGCTCAACTGTTAGGTAATATTAACCATGGGATATGTGGTCCTGATTTCACACCCTCTAGTCGGTCCCCAGTACGTGTAGACATACGAATCAAAAATAATCTCATATATAAGCACAAAGGGGACTCGAACCTCCCAACATATACTAAGGTGACTTAAAACTCCAATCATGTAATGACTTACGGGGACTCAAACCTTCTTAATTATTAAATAATAATGAGGGGGACTCAAACCTCCCTGGTCACTTTGACCATCGCATCAGCAAATGCGATTTCCAGTGTCGGTAAACCAGGCCTCTACTTTCACGACTCAGCTACACAACCCATATTAGAGCCCAATTAAAACATTTATCACATAATCTCATTCAAGAACCATATTTCACATTAAGGCATACATTCTTAATATCATCATACCAACTACACTTGGAAGGTAATAACAATATACCAAAGTAATTTTCCATTAACTTGCAAAAACAACTCCCTTTGTTCATTAATACAAGGCGAGGGGAATACTGACTCCCTTTGTTCATTAAAGTAGACCATTGTGTTTCAAATACCTATTTATATCATGCAATATTCAAAGACTAGTTCAATTTTACAAATTCCTACCTTTGTCATGACTCAAAACAAATTTTACACTATGGGGTTTGGGTCATAACCATTTCAAAAGTCACAAGTTTGGAAAAATCACAATTCTCTAGTTCATTCACCATACCCATGCACCTATAAGTTTAAAATGATGTTTAAAGCATGATTAATCAAATGTAAACCATACGAAAACATTATTCAACAAAAAGTATTCAAACCCCCAACCTTTGTTTCAAAACCAATATAAACATCTCATGAATAATACTTTCAAACATATGCTTTTACAAAATTAACAATGAGGGAAGAATAAAACGCCTGAAATAGTAAGATGTCCTAAGAGAAATCACCCTTTAAAGCCTTAACTGATCAACCTTTTGAAAACCCTAAGTGTTCTTGACCCTGAGGAATTTGAGAGTGTTGATAAGTTACTTTGATGTGTTTCTGAGTGCTAATGGCACCCTAAAGGGGTTATAAGATGTGGGTTTCAAGTTGGGTAAGAAGAGCAATGTCTAGAATACCCTTAACTTAAAAATTGAAAAAGTGCCACCTTTGACTACGGGTCAACCCTTGACTCGTAGCCACTCCTTATGACTCATCACCACGAGTCGTAACCAAGGCAATACCACCAAGGCACCCTATACTGTTATCCTTACGACTCAATGGCACCACTTGTAATGGGACTCTTCAATTCGTAGGGTCCAGTAGTAGTCAACACAAAACCTAAATGGGACTTACACTTGACACCCTATGATTACACCTAACGACTCATGACATATCTTTATGGCTCTTAGTGAGTCACTCATACTCAAAGAAGAATCAAGACACAAACTTACTGATTTAGTTACTACTCATCCCAATGACCCATTAGGATACCCTACAACTTATAGGGTCCAGTCATTACCAAGGCAGCAAGCTCGAAGCTCAAGAAATTTTTAAGGGCAAAAAATATAGGGTGTTTCAATTCTTCCCTACTTGGATCATTCAAACTTGAATGATGGGACAAGGAATTTATTAGAACGATTTGACTCCATATACCTCTACTCTTACCTTTAACAAATACAGAAAACAAAGATGCTAAGGAAATCACCTTTTTCTTTAAAAAAGTCAGAAACCAAAGATCTTAAGGAATACACGTACCTTAAGCACAATTATCTGGAATGGGAACAAGAATGTATACTTGGACTTCATGTCCTCTTCAGCTTCCCAAGTGTCCTCCTTAACCTTGTGGTTCCTTCATAGAACCTTTATCGAAGCCACGTCCCTTATTTACAGCGGATGAACTTGTCGATCCAAAATTTTAATCGATACTTACTCATAAGATAAGGAATCCTATTATCCACTTCCTCCAAATTAAAAAGCATCGAAGGATCACCCACGCGCTTCCTCAACATCGAATAGGAGAAAACTTCAACTTATATGCAACACTACCAACCCTCTTTAAGACCAAGTACTGGACGACATACTGGGGACTGAGCTTCTCCTTCTTCCTAAACCGCGTTACTCCCTTCATGAGAGACACCTTCAAGAGCACCCAATCGCCAACCTCAAACTCTAATTCCCTACGTCTTACATTTGCATATGTCTTTTGGTGACTTTGGGTGGTCTTAATTCTAAACTGAATCACTTTCACCTTCTCCATGGCTTGATAAACCAAATCAGGGCCAAACATCTCTGCCTCACCAACCTCGAACCACCCAATAGGAGATCTGCACCTCCTACCATACAATGCCACAAATAGGGCCATCCCAATACTAGAGCGGTAGCTATTATTATACGCAAACTCTCTAAGAGGAAAATGATCAACCCAACTACCACCATAGTAATCACGTAAGCTCGAAGCATATCTTTTAATATTTGAATAGTTCTTTCCACTTGCCCATCCAGCTGCAGGTGGAAAGCAATACTAAGGCTCATCTTAATTCCTAAACATCTCTGAAATAAATGCCAAAAGTGCGATAAAAACTGAGTACCATGATCCGACATGATAGAAACATGCGCCCCATGCAACTTCACAATCTCTTTGAGGAACAACTTTGCATAATCCTCTACCGAATAATTAGTCCTCACTAGCAAGAAGTAAGAAGACTTAGTCATCCTATCCATGATAACCCAAATCAAATCAAACTGATTCTAATACCGAGATAGATCGGTAATGAAATCTATATTAATCACTTCCAACTTCGACACATGTAACTCAATTTCTTGATACAACCCTCTGGGCTGCAAGTGCTCAACCTTCACTTGTTGACACACCATGCATTTAGCCATAAAATTAGACACATCTTGATTCATATTGTTCCACTAATAAGTATCCTTAAGATCATGATATATCTTCATCGAACTAGGATGAATAGCATAACGCGACTCATGAGCCTCATCTAAGACCCTCTCACATAACCCATCTACATCAAGAAGACATAATCTGCCTTGGTACCTCAAGATACCATCGCCACTAATATCAAAAGCTATAAATTTTTTCTATCCCACATCTCCCTTAATCTTCATTATGATAGAATCTGGTCCTGATTCTCCTTTATTTCAGCAACAAGGGATTGTTTTGCCACCTCTTTCACAAACATACCACCATTCTTAGAGTCTAGGAGACAAACTCCAAGGTTAGCCAAATAGTGAATATCTTTCACCAGCTCCCACTTATCCTCCTCCACATGAGTTGGACTCCCCATGAATAACCTGCAAAGAGCATCAACAACCATATTAGCTTTACATGGGTGGTAGTGGAGACTCATGTCGTAGTCTTTCAGCAACTCAAGCCACCTCCCCTTCCTGAGATTCAACTCCTTCTAGGTGAATATCTATTGAAGGATCTTATGATTAGAAAAGATATCTACATCGACTCCATACAAATAGTGACACCAAATCTTTAATGCAAACACATATTACAGGATCTTATGATTAGAAAAGATATCTACATTGACTCCATACAAATAGTTACACCAAATCATTAATGTGAACACCACAACCAACAATTCTAAGTTATGAGTTAGATAATTCCTCTCATATACTATGATGCATCAGCACCCAATCAATTCCCATACGAAGCGCATCAAAATAAACTACAAATCCATTAATATCCTCATACAGGGTAAAAACTAGAGCTGAAGTCAACTTATCTTTTAGCTTCTCAAAACTACCCTCTCAAGCATCAGATAACAAGAAATTTACCTTCTCCTGGGTTAACTTAGTCAGCGGGGCAGCTATAGTAGAAACTCTCCACAAATCTCCTATAGTAACTAGCTAAATCTAAGAAGCTTCGAATATCGATTGGAGTCATGGGCCTAGGCCACTTCTTAACCACTGCAACTTTCTGCAGATCTACAATGATCCCTTTAATAAAAATAACATGACCCAAAAAAGTAACAACTTCCAACCAGAACTCGCACTTTAAAAGCTAAGCATATAAATGTTGATCTTTTAAGGTTCTGTAATCTAATACAAAGATGGTCAACGTGATCCACGTCACTCCTAGAGTACACAAGAATATCATCAATGAATATTGTGATGAAAATATCTAAGAACTGATAGAACACCGGATTTATGATATCTATAAATGTCGTTAGGGCATTAGTCAGACCAAAAGACATGACTAGGAACTCATAGTGACCCTACTGGGTTCAAAAAGAAGTCTTAGGGATATCCATCTCCCTAATCTTTAGCTGATGATAACCCGATCGAAGATCAATCTTAGAGAAACATCTAGCACCCTGAAGCGGGTTAAACAAATCATCAATTTGAGGAAGAGGATACTTATTCTTCACCATAACCTTATTCAACCAACGGTAATTGATGCACATTCAAAGGGAACCATCCTTCTTACAACAAATAAAATAAGAGCACCCCACGGAGATGCACTAGGATGGATAAAACCCTTGTCAAAGAGGTCTTTCAACTGCTACTTAATCTTCTTCAACTCAGCCATATCTATTTTATAAGGAGGGATAAAAATAAGATGAGTGTCCAAAATAAGGTCAATGCCAAAATCAAATGCCCTATTAGGAGGGATACCAAAAAGATCATTTGAAAAAACCTTGGGGAATTTATTAACCATTGAAATGGATTATAAAGAAGGACCCTTTAAGTTAGAATCTTTAACCTGAACTAAATGATAAAGACATCCTTGGAAATTAACTTTCGAGCTCTAAGATATGATATGGATCTTCCCTTTGGCACTAGAGAACCCCCTTTCCACTCAATGACTGGCTTATTATGGAATTTAAGCATGACCTTATGAGTTCGATAATCTAAGGAGGCATAGCATGAGTGCAACCAGTCTATCCCCAATATAACATCAAAATCAACCATGTCTAACTCTATCATAGTTTCTCTACAACTAATAGATACCACACAAACCCTATAGACTCTTCTAGCAACCACAGAGTCACCCACCAATGCAGAAATAAAAAAAGGGATCAGGGATATACTTAAGACCAAATCTAAAATATACAGACACAAATGAGGACACATAAGAAAGAGTAAACCCCAGATCAAGCAAGAAATACACATCACAATACAAGATCGTAACATACCAGTGATGATATTGAGAGATACCTCAGAGTCCTAGAGAGTAGCAAGAGCATACAAGCAATTCTGGCTAGTACCGATACTAGAAGCAAAAGCAGCACCCTTTAGTGTAAGATTTGATGAAGTGGCAACAGGAATCTTATTTGTCCCTGAAGCAACCTTAGAAGGACAATCTCTCTACAAGTGACTAATCTGACCATATATAAAACACATGTTCCTCTCTTTTTCACAAAACACATGGTGCACCTACTTACAAAATTACTATAAAGAGGGTGTGATGAAGCTGACTGAGCCTCACCAGCCTGAGATTAGGCACTCTATGCCCTAAACCTACTATCATGCTGAGATCGACGACTTCAGATAAGGAGAACTAGCCATAGAGTAGGAACCAAAACTCTTCCACTTCTTTTTAGACCACTTTCCACCATCTCTACCATTATGCTTCTGACCTTTACCCTGATAAAAAAAATGTAAACATCTTACTCAACCTTTCCCCTATCTCTACCTACTTTTTCTTCTCTTTCTCAACATGTTCCATATACATAACAAATTAGGAGATGTCCATATCCCTTTTCAACTAGGCAGCGCCTTACATTCTATAATTAAATCACGGGATAACCCAAAAGCAATTTTCCTCATTCTGGCCCTCATGCTAGATATTAACTCTGGAGCATACCAGGACAACTAATGAAATTTTAAGGCATACTCTTTGACCGTTATTCTTCCTTGCTTTAGATTTAAAATATTTTTGCTTTCACCTTTCTTAACTCCAGAGAAAAAAACAATCCAGAAAAGCACTAGAGAAATCATTCCACAATACAGATACGACATTATCTCCCCTGGACTGCTCCCAATCCTCATACCATTAGTTTGCTATATCCTTTAGTTAATAGGCAGTGAATTCCACACCCTCAATATTCAAAGCATGCATAACTCAAAATATTTTCTCCATCTCATCAACAAAACCTTGAGGATCCTCCTCAACCTTAACACCAGTAAAGTTGGAGACTCAACCTTATAAACTGGTTAACCCTTGTGGACTTAGAAGAAGAAGTAATAGAAGGTACACGCTCAGACTAAGAAGCTTCCAAATGATCCAACATATGAATAAACTGACAAAATTCCACATTCAACATATCAGCCAGAGGTGCTCGAGGAAGACTAGAGTGGACACGTGGAACTTCAGAAAGGAAATAAAAAACTTGACCCCTGGATCGGGTTTGTACCCTATAAGCAGGGCGTGTCCCATCAGCATTATGCTCAAGTGGGACAGAGGATTTTCCAAGAGCTTTAGATTATCTGGGAGGTATGATCTGAAAAATGAACAATCGAGAATTATTAGAGATTTCAAGACCTTAAACTCTACAACCTGAAATAAGATAGCAAGAAAGAGAAAATTCCTAAATGTCTCATAGCCTCTCTCTTATAAGTATGGCATACTACACACTCGTAAAAGAGACTCTACTTGATAAGGCATTATGGATACCCAATTAGATATAAATCTAGGCTCTGATACAACCTGATACAACCCGAACAAGGGCTTGGTCAAGATGGGTATCTCAAGTCCAATAAAGATCGGAGACCACCCCCAATACCTAAACTGTAGACCACCTTACACCCATGTTGGATGAATTCCAAACATATAACAAGATAAGAGAACTTTAAATTCAAGATATTTATGATATGTGTATAACCAAACAACCCAACAACCAAACCATCTCAAGTACATAGTAGTCTGACAAAGACTCTACCAAACTAAATATCAATAAAGTGTCAGGACATGCCCCGACTATAGCCAAATATAGTATCCAATAGTCTATAAATCAAAAGAAAAATATAATCCTAAAATGGAGCCTCCTAAAATATGGAAGCTCACCACTTCAAGCTGACTCCCAATCAATCCACAATTACTAAGCATGAGAAGTAGCAATATGAAAAAATCTTGCATGGCATTGGGATACAGCCTCCAAAAATAGTTAGTGGGGTTAGATAATATGTAACTTAGGGATAAAGATAAAATAATGTAGTCAATTCAAACCGAGTCAACCAATACACATAACCTTATGCAAATACATATATACATTTCATTTTGAAATAGGGAACAAGGTTTAGAATGCACTTTAAAACCTCAATCTAGATTATGTATCTCAACCATCATATAATAGAACCCATAGGTTATATGGGCCCCAGGTCTTACCCTTTGGTCAGAACCCAGAGCCTGTAGACACATGAACTAGAGAATAATCTCATATATATGCACCCGATCATGTAATGATTTATAGAGGAAATGAACCTCCCAAGTCACTTTGACCCCGTGTCAGCAAATATGATTTCTAATATCGGTCACTTTGACCTCTACTTTCATAATATGTCACTTTGATTTGCTAAACTAGAATGCTATACGGTGCTCATGACCTAAAAGGTCCATCAGCTAACCCATGACTGATATCTATACCTGTATACTGCATAAAATATTGAATAATGCAGAAATATACAGTGAAAGGCCATAAGGTTTAATACTGAACATAAAATGGATAAGATAATATCTGTGGGGTAATACAATACCCAAAACAAAACTATAAACACTAAATTTTGAAACATAATAGTCTGCATCTAGTCTGAAAGCCTCTAACTGTCTGAATAATCTGAATAAGGAGTTGATGGGATATGTCCCCAGCTAGCTCCAAATAATAACCAATCAATGAAATAGTGGAGAAATAATTATTTCCTCAACGGATGAGGACTCACTTCTATTCTGACCACTAGGACTGGAATCTACTACTGATCTGGAACTCGTGTCTCTGAACCTATGGTGCAACATAAAAAGAAAGCACCATAGTAGAAATACGTCAGTACAATGAAATGAACTAACTATACATGTGAGGTAGGATATATGCAAGGTTTAACATGCATGAATAATTCTAGCTGACAGTCTAACATGAATGCAAGAATGCATACATAAATAACTAGAACTGACACTATGATATCGTGATTACTGAATTTGAATACTGATGACATGACATACTAATAACTAATATAACTGATAGCATAAATAGTTGTATCTGAATGTAACTGATAACATAGGTGACTATATCTGACAGTCCTAAATCTGATGGAACTATCTGAGTTCCTTATTGTATTTGAGTCAACTGTATCTGACAGTCTTGAATCTGAAGAACTATCTGAGTTCTTTTATTAAGATTGGTACTAAACTGTGGGAGGTAGTATTTAACTGACATGCCCCTGATACACCATTATGGCTGAGTTGGGGTTCAATTTATAACCCCAATTGGAAGGGTGTTAATATCGCGCCATTAGTAAGGACAAGCTGTGCGTGACCCTTACCTGATAGTGTCCCCAAAAGAGAATAGTGGGGCCTTTATCTGATAGTGCTTATCCACCTGATCAACCCTCATCAAACAGTGTTGATGTCTCAACCTATACTAGCTATATAATTTTGGAATGCAAGGATGACTTCTAAGGGTCACACCCTCATCTGATAGTGTGTGTCCCCATCCTTGGGTTTACTCGGTGCTAATTTCTACTCCCATATAAATGTACACAGAACATAATTTACTAAACTGAACATGAGCTTGATGATAGGCGAAATTACGCGCCTATATCAATATATTTTGCCCATATTTTAGCCTAGTTTCGAGAACTAATTATCTATTTCGTACACTTTTAGTCCTTTTTCCTGTAAATGAGCTAACAAATGTGATTAGGAAAGTTTCAGGTATAAATGATGCAAAATACAGCAATTTATGGCTTACTTGACGCAAAAGAAAGCTCACAAACGAGATGGAAAGGAGCTGGACGCATAAAGGACTAAATCTGCTGCATGGAAAATCTGTCCCGGGCTAAAACAGCATTTCTGAAGACTTTGGGACTTACAGACACAAAGCTGGATTTTTGCCATAATACATTAACCTAGTGCAATTAGGTTATGTGTTTCATCATTCTATTTGGATTATAATTTTGTAACCTTACCCTAGTACAATTGGGTCAAGGATTTCATTAGTATATTAGGATTTGGTTATTTATTTTATTAGTTTAGTAGGAGTAGGATAGGAGTATTATAAATACCCTATCATGTTAGAGATTTTCAAGAAGAAAAGGGGGGGAGACATTCTGACAATTCATTCATCTCCTTACAATTAAGACATCTTCCTACAACCCATTCTCAATTCTTCATTCTTCTACTCTTAAATTCCACAACAAGAGAATCGTTACTTGCTACGGAATCACTAAAACCACACGCCAAACACCTACTATTCACGCCATCCACCATGCAAAACGTGATATCCTTCGCATTCATGGGTAACTAAATCTCTTAGTTGGGGTTATGGAAGCCGAATGAGTTACTATCTATAGCTATGAGTTTGTGAGTTCAAGACAAGTATATTGCTTATATCATTATTCTCTTCATCTTAAATCTACATTCTTTGCGGTTCAAACACAAGAACACGCCATTCTAACATCTAACCTGTTCGAGAGAAAGGTTATTTGTCTAGAAAAGAAGACGCATAGACCAACGCCAGTCTAACATCTGACTTGTTCGAGAGAAAAGTTATTTGTCTGGAAAAGAGATAATGTCAAGGTAGTAGGACACCCTTTCCTATTAAAAAGCTAGTGCCGTACCTGGACTAACTTCTTGGAGAATTCGTACCGTTAGTCACGCTTTAAGCTCGAGAGAGTTAAAGTGAAATAGTCCTTGTTTAGGTCGAGAGACGCTTGGATTTACCATCGACTACAATTCTCTATAAGCAATTACATGTCAAGACTCTACACACTCATAGCCAATAGAGACGTATACCTCAGAAGGTGGACATAACCCCAACGCCTCAATTCTCATTGTTTACAACACACGTGACAATCTCTCTTTATTTTGCTATTTTCAGTTCTTACATTCTTGTTTTGGTTACATACTACAATCCCCCCTTTCCTACGAGACTTGCACTAAAAGTCTAGTAATTTCTCTTGCTTGTTGGCCAAGCTATTCTCTGTGGGATCGATACCCAACCCAGGTTGGGTTCTATATTTGCTAACGACCGCTTTACACTCCCACGAGAGCTGTAGATTGAGCGTTATCAGAGCTGAGTTACTAAGTTCTATTGACTGATGAAATACTACTGATATCTGACAACTGACTGAGTCATGAGATCATGGAGATTTTTCCTAAGTCATAAGACTATCTGAAGTCTAAGTATTCATAGCTTGATTACGAGTATTGTGAAAACACGACATGGCTCTAGGTACACAGCTAATATTTTGGGTACAAGTACCCCCAGGACTCGATGGAAGGAAACTGACAAAGCATGACTTACTTGAATACAAAATAATCATCATAATACATTTACTGAAGCATTTCATCAAACATGTGATAGGCATAAGCTTGTACGTACATGGGGATTTCATGATATCATGCTAATTAGACACTTTCCCTTTATCTAGGCATTCAACCAAACACATAGTAGGCATAGAATGTGTAAACAACATCATACAACAATTAACTGTCGTGATTCAATTCCAATTTAATCATTCAAGGTTTTAGTCCTAGGGTTTCATGAATCTACACCAATACAAATCAACCCATATGGAATTTCACACTCATTCATGGAATATAATTTAATTACTCATTATAAACATGAACAAAAGCAATCCAATCATAAAATTTATAATAAAATCCATAACTTGAATTTAGGAAAAGGATTCTTGGGCTTCATGGATGAAAGGAGTCCATGAATGAACACTATGCATACCTTAGTTTGTGATTTCGTGAAGATTGATGGTGAAACCTTCATGAATTTGAATCCCCTATAGAAACCCTAGCTTATTCTTCAGAGAAAATAGTATATTTTGGGTGAAGAATGGCTAAATCATGTGTTATTGGGTTTAAATAGGGGTAGGGAAATGCCTCTTTTAACCCGGGACGCGTCATTTAATTTCAGTAAAATTTTTCCTAACTAGGCCCCTGGCGCGACGTTGCATTTTCGCGTCATGTCACTAGAAATTGACAATTGAGAAATTGAGGGATGGCACAACATGTATTAGTTCCCTAGAACTTTGGCGCAACGTGGGGGAAATTGTGCTGTGTAATACCCTAAATTTTCTTCCTAGCTAATTTCATCCCAAGAATGCCTCGTATTAGTTTCTAAAGTGAATGATGATTATTCCATGAGGTATTTTCAAGATTTTTACTTTTTTTTCATGTGGAAAATTCAATAATCTTTCCATCGATAAAAAATTCGCCCAAATCCGACACCTGAGCGAAGAGTTAGAGCCTTTTTAGTGAGACAGTGTATCACCTGAGCCTCCAGCGCGTCGCGGAGATAGCTCAAATGGAAATTGTCAATTTTTAGTATTGCTTGCGCCAAACTTTCAGGTTGTAGACAAGTTGGCAATGCATCGTGCCACCATGCAATTTCCCATTTTTCTCTTTCCAGTGACTTGGCGCGATAGTGGCGTGTCGCGCCAAAAATGAAAATTGGAAAATTTTCTCAAAAGTTAAAGACGTGTCCTAAGGTTAAAAGGGTCAATTTTTCCACCCTATATAAGCCTTATAACGCGAGATTTGGCCATAATTCAGCAACTTATACTCAATTACTCTTAAAAACTCTCAAGAACAAGCCCTAGGGTTTTCATAGAAAGTTCAATTCCAAGGGAATTCATCGTCAAATTTCAAGAATCTCTCCGTCAATCTTCATGAAATTATGAACTAAGGTATGCGTAGTGTTCATCCATGGATCCCTTTCATTCATAAGTCCAAGAATCATGTTTTAAATAACCTATTATGATTTTCTTGTTATGATTTGATAATGTTCATGTTGATAGTTGTTATTTATGTTTCAATATGGTGTCTTGATGACTTTTTATGAAGTATGTGAGTTTTTTGATTGAAAACCTGTGAGTTTGGATAGTTTTTGATTCTTAAATTGATGATTTCACCTACGTTATAAAGTGTGCATGTAAGGTTTTTGGTAAAATGCCTAGAATAATAGAATCATGTTCCTTATGACTCAATAGTATCTAAATAACAAGTCCCTGCTAACCCTTATGATGCAACACAATTTCAATGCTCTTGTTGTGTATTGACTATTGTGTTATGCAACGTTCATGATATTGAAATCATGTAAGTATGTACATGTTATATGTATTCTCTTTCATGACCAA
This sequence comes from Capsicum annuum, assembly GCF_002878395.1. Lineage (NCBI taxonomy): Eukaryota > Viridiplantae > Streptophyta > Magnoliopsida > Solanales > Solanaceae > Capsicum > Capsicum annuum. The sequence continues at coordinate 220,681,100 of NC_061111.1, read as the reverse complement.
GACTATGGTAACCACGTGAAGCATGAAATCCCTTATTTATGGAATTATGAATTATGAACTCTATTTCTATGATCAAGAACTATTATGGATTGTTGATGTTGGTCACGTATTCAAGAATTTCATGCCTTTTCAGTTTCATTCTATCGATTCCTGGGGGTACTCGTACCCGAAAAATATAGTTGTGTGCCTAGAGGCATGTCATGTTTACACGATACTCTCAGTCAAGACATGTTTCATAGAATTCAGTCAGTCATGTGACTCAGGAAATCTCAAAAATCTCATGAACTCAGTACTCAGTAAGATCAGTAATCTCATGAACTCAGTCAGTTATCAGATATTAATAGTATTCTGTCAGTCGACAAAATTCAGTAAACTCAGTCCATGTACAATCAGTCAATCATGTTTAGTCTCTTCAGATGGGAGTAGAAATTAGCACCGAGTGAACCCAAAGATGGAAACACACACTGTCAGATGAGGGTATGATTCTTAGCAGTCATCCTTGTGTTCTAGAACTATGTAGCCAGAATAGGTTGAGAAATCAACACTATCAAATGAGGGTTGATGAGGTGGATAAGCACTGTCATATGAAGGCCCCACCATTCTCTTTTGGGGACACTGTCAGATGAAGGTACCCATAGTTGTCCTTACCAGTAGTGTGGTATTGACACCTTTTCAATCAGGGCACAGATTGGACCCCAGCTCAGCTGTTCTAATGCATTTGGGGCATGTCGATTAAATATCTATTCCCACAATTTTAGTATCAATCTCAGTAAAAGAACCCAGATAGTTTTTAGATTTCAAGATTGTCAGATACAGTCAACTCATTCACAGTACGGAACTCAGATAGTTCCATCAGATTTAGGATTGTCAGACACAGTCACTCATGTTATCAGTTATTTCAATTATCGGAACTCCAGTATAAGTCATGGTAGATATCAGTAAATTTATGTCTTCAGTTATCATGTTCTCACAATCTCAGTTACTATGTATTCATGTGTGCACTCTCATGTTCATATTAGCCAGTCAGTTATTATCATTCATGCATGTAAGCCTTATGTATTCAGCCTACCTCATACGTATACTCAGTACATTCTTTTGTACGACCCATTTGCGCTATGGTGTTTTCTTTTTATGTTATACCATAGGTTCAGAGACATAACTTCCATATCAGCAGCAGCAGTAGCATTCCAGGGTTCAGATTTTTAGCAGTGAGTCCTCATTCTTCGAGTATATGATCTTATTTTATCATATCAGTTCAGTTTTTAGTTGACGGATTTAGTTGTAGACATGTCCCATCAACTCCTTAGTCAGACAGTTAGAGGCTTTCAGTCGACTACAGTATTTTCATGTTTTTTAGACTTCAGTATTTCAATTTTATTTTGGTATCAAGATACCACTCTATGTCAAATGTTATTGTTATTATTCAGTTATGTTCAGAATTGAACCTTATGGCCTCTCAGTGTATGTTTCCATATTTTCATGTCATATTATACAATGTATAGGTACAGATATCAGTCATGGGTTAGCTTGTTGTCCTTCGGGGTCATGAGCACCATGTAGCATTCTGATTCAGATAATTGGGGTGTTACACGCTGAGACACTAGAAAAAGTACAATTCTAAATTTGAGTGTTGGCACAATGCACCATAATCATGGCCACCTATTGGAAATTGCCAAATGCTATTTCCTCTTGTGGCGCGGCGCGCCACTGACTAATATGGCGCTGTTTTACTATGGAAACTTAAAATACTCATAACTTCTTACCCAGTTATCGAATTTAAGAGAATCATATATTGATGGAAAGCTTATTGAATTTTTCACATGACAAAAAGTGAAAATCTTGATAATTCCTCATGGAATAATTATCATTCACTTTAGAAAATAATACTAGGCATTCTTGGGATGAAATTTGCTAGAAATCTTCGGGGTATCACACACGATTCCGCTACACAACCCTTATTGGAGCGAATTTAAAACATTTATCACACAATCCCATTTCTGAACCATATTTCACATTAAGGCATACATTGTTGGTATCATCATACTAACTACATTTGCAAGGTAATAACAACATACAAAAATAATTTTCCATTAAATAAGGGAAAACAACTTCCTTTGTTTATTAATACAAGTCGGGGGAAACATTGACTCCCTTTGTTGATTAATGCAGACCATTGTATTTCAAATACCTCTTTATATCATATAATAGTTTAAGACTAGTATAGTTTTACAAGTTCCTACCTTTCTTATGACTCAAAACCAATTTCACACTATATGGTTGGGGTCATAACCACTTTAAAAGTCACGGGGTTGGAAAAATCACAATTCCCTAGTTCATTCACCTGACCCATGCACCCATAAGTTCACAACCATAATTAAAGCATAATTAATCATCTGTAAAAAATAGGAAAACATTGTTCAAAACACAAGCATTCAAAACCCCAATTTATTTCAAAACTAACACAAACATCTCATGAATAATACTTTAAAACACATGCTTTTACAAATTTAATATTGAACGAAGAGTAACATGGCTGAAATAGTAAGATGTACAAAGAGACATCGCCCTTGAAAGCCCTAATTAACCAACCTCTTAAAAACTCTAAGTGTTCTTGACCTTGAGGAATTTGAGAGTGTTGAGAAGTTATTTTGATGTGTTTCTGAGTGCTAATGACACCCTAAATGAGTTATAAGATGTGGGTTTCAAGTTGGGTAAGAGGGGAAATATCTAGAATGCCCTTAACTTAAAAGATGAAAAAGTGCCACCTTTGACTACGGGTCAACCCTTGGTCTCGTAACCACTCCTTACAACTCGTCACCATGAGTCGTAACCAAGGCACCCTATACTATTATCCTTATGATTAAATGGCACTACTTACAATAAGACATAGTCAACATAGAACCTAAATTGGGACTTACACTGGACACTCTACGATTACACCCAACGACTCGTGACTATCCTTATGGCTCTTAGTGAGCCACTCATACTCAGAGCAGAATCAAGCAACAAACTTATTGATTTAGTTACGACTCATCCCAAAAAACCATCAAGATAGCCTACGACTCATAAGGTTTATTCATTACCAAGGTAGTAAGCTCAAAGTTCAAGAAATTTTCAAGGGACAAAAATCTGGGGCGTTTCAATATGGGACTGATGGAGTAATTATTATGTAAAGAAATTGATTTGAGTCTATTGCTTATGGTATGGGAGGAATCATGGACATGGTTTACTCTTAATAATGTTACATCTATTCATTTATATGCATGCCTATCACCAGTATAATTGTTTGGTGCTTTTATGATTAGCCTTATGGGGGTTTATATAGGTATAAGTTATGATTGTTGTTTGTTAAGTGTTTGATTGGACCTTTTGGGCTTATGAAGGCCCAATTAGGTTATTGATTGTCTGGACTAGACAGTTACTTTATTATTGGTTATTATGGTTAGTTTGTGGAAGGATGATTATAGGCTGGTACTCAAGATTGTTATTTTATTTTTTATTCCTTTCTTTCTCTTAGAAAGTATATTTTATTGTTATGTTATCTCATGTTTAGTCATCCTTCGGTTAGAGACCCTGATTATGCTAGTATTAGCTTTCTTTCTTGACTATGATCCTTGAAAGGTTTGATTGATTCCCTTTAAGTTATTATCTCTTAGTTTAGACCTATATAGGGGTGTGTGTGCATATATGATATTTTCATATATCCTTCTCTTTTCTTATCTATTCATATCGTATATGTATCCTTTGGCATTGTATTACTGCTCTCTCTCTCTCTATATATATATATATATATATCCTTCATTCACTCTTTATTTTTATATTGGATAGAAATATACAGTATTGCACTTTAGTTCCTAAATATTGTTAGAATATTTATTTCCCCATCAACATAATTATGTTTGTTTTCTTTATAATTGCTTCTAGTTTGTATTCCTGCTTTAGGTGTTATTTATGCTTGCATTATCTTTAAAGCTTAGTTAGTCGATGCCTATTGAGTACCATATATTTAGTACTCATACTACACTTTTGTATCCTGCAGATCATAGTAAAATTTCTCGCTATTGATATGTGCATCATGTGGAGCATCTTTGGGTCAAAGATTCGAGGTAAATTCCTTACGTTCAAAGTGTTCCTGCTCCCCCATATCGATTAGACTTATATCTATTTTTTTATTTTGGAGACAGTCTGTACATGTATATGTATTCATTATTTCACTTTGTACTTTGATTGTATTAGAAGATCTTATACTACTTTCACCAAGTCTTGGGGGATGTACCCTATATTAGTCCTTTATTTCAATTCTTTTCTGTTATCTTCTCTATTTCTTTTGATAGTCCATTACTTGTTGTTATAGGAGTTGGCTTACTTACTGGTGGGTTATAGTAGGTGCTATCATGACTTATGTGTCATGGTTTCATGGGACTTTTGATGCTTAAAACCAAAAAATATATGATTACTTAGGTCTATTTCGATAGATAGGATGTATTTTTGTGTTTTGTTTTGCAGAAAACTAGGTTTTAGAGATTAAAATGAAGAAAAGAAGTTAAGACTGCAGAAAGGCAAACTTATGATACAACCTACGTGGCATAGGTTTCACTTATGTGGTGCAAGTGGAGTTTGTAGGTCTCAGATTTTGTAACTTTAGAGGATCTGAAAGTACAATGTTGAGCCTCTTAGTTACGAGGGGTAACTTACAGCTCGTTGGTACAATCTATGTTGTCGTAAGTACCAGTGTAAGTTGCAAATAAATGAAGTTAAGAGAAGCTGTAGAATTGATGATTGTCTAATACATACGATGATATCACCTATGAGGTGTAAGTACCACTTATGCCCCGTAATTCGCTTCATAAGTGGAGTTAAAGCAACATTGAAGATATCCATCGCTTACTATAGCCACCTATGTGGCGTAGGTGCTACTTACGACTCATAAGTTGGTCCGTAAGTGGCCACCGACTTAGTTTTCATTGTACATTTTCGTTTCGATCTGGATTTTTATGTAAACTAAATATACTCTTTTGATGTTTTTAGTCAGTTTATGCACTTATAATATTCAAAAACATATATTTGATTATATATTGACTTTTGATATTGGAATCTCTTTGTTCTTATTTTTTTGATTGATTATTAATTTGGGACTTTGGGTTTTATTCTTTCATTGTTGTGAGATTATTTCTATGCTTTCTTTTTTGAATTCCATAGAATTTCTTGCAACTATGAGCGGCCAAACCTTTTAGCTAGAGTTGTGGGAACCTGATGGAATAACGAAGTAGAGTAAGTATGAGAATTTTCTAGATCATTGTTTATGCAGCCATTGTGATCTTCTTCAAATTATTTGCTTCCTTAACTACTGCAGAAGTTAAGGACTTACCTGTATTCACGATAATCTCCACAATATAGGTTAAGATTGGAAAAGAAGATTACAACATTCTTTTCTAAATTCCACGGAGTTTCTTGCAACTATGAGCAGTGAAACCTTTTAGCTAGGATTGTGGGAACTCTGGTGGAGTAACGAAGTAGAGGAAGTGTGAGATTTTTATAGATCATTGTTTATGCATCCATTGTGATCTTTGGATTGTTTGCTTCCTTAACTACTGCAGAAGTCAAGGACATGCCTATATTCACTATCATCTCCGCAGGATAGATTAAGATTAGAAAAGAAGATTACAACAGTGATTCGAGGCTAGCAACCCTCATCTAATTAACTTGATACTCACAAGGTTATGGTTAGACTAGGATCGAAGACAAGGGTTTGAAAGGGGACACTTTGAGACTCACAAAGTGAAGAGTGAAATTTGCCAACGTGTTCAGAAGGCGGTTGGTGATACGTATCTTGTCAGGCTCTACATGTGTGGCTGTGAGATAGACAGACTAAGCACGATAAACCTACGAAGTTAGGAAGTCAGGGGGAACAAAATCCTAGTGTTCATCTCAGGTTAATTACAACCAAAAGCAATCAAGACTTGTTACTATTTACTGTTTACTACAAATTTCTCCTGTTTACTTTCTTGTATTGCTCAGCTATTTTAACAAGTTCGAGAGATATTTATGATCGATTCCCTGTGGGCTCAACCATAACCTAGTTGGGTTACTAGAATTTAACAGAGACCATATTGTATCTTCTTGGAGGGTATAGTTTGGGCGACATCGACCTTAGAAATTAGTTCATGACATTATCATCATTCTCCCGATCCAGCAACTCATGAAGACATGTTTGATTTTGTTTATTTTCACGAGGATCGTCTAGATTTTTTCCAGTCTTTTGTTTTATTCTTCTTATTCTCACCATCAGTTCTCCTATTTGTGTTGCTATTTGTGTCCTCTTCATCATAATATTTTGGGTAAGTTGGGTGTCCATTTGTACCCTCTAACTTGAGAGGGTTGTTGAAATAATTATTCACTAATTGTTTCGCCTGCTATATTGATTTATTAGACGAGTTTGGTTTATCTTCTTCATTTCATCGATGATTTATTGCTATAGTAAATGGTGTAATACATGATTTTTGGTCAACCTTAATGTATTAGTTTGACCCAGATTCGAAAATCCTTATAAATATGTTATACATATTATTTTTTGTACAGTGTAGAAAAATATTTGGTGTGTATCCTACCTTACTTAGAACTGTATTTAGTAGTGCATCCTACCTTATTTAAAAGTGTATCCTTAATTAATTTGTACTTTATTTAGACTGCTTAAGTCGGTTTATTGTTAGTTTTGGTTTAGATTTATTTCGTTCTATTACTTGTATAAATATGACATTGTACATCAATTTTATCAATTCAGAATGTCGAATTCAATTCAATTGTTCAAGTTATTCAATTTATTCTTTTTATTCAACTTACTCAAGTTATTCATTCAACTTATTCAAATTATTCAGCTTATTAAATAATTCATTCAAGTTATTTAAATTATTCATTGAAGTTATTCAATTTTTCAAGTCATTCATAATTATTCATTTATTCATTCATTTTAATTCTTTCAAATATACAGTAAATAATTATCCTTAATTTTAATTTCTTAGGCTAAAGTATTATACTTATATTTCTAACCACCTACATTTATAAGTAGGGGTGGGCATTCAGTTTTTTCGATTTGATTGTTTAATATCGATTCAATTTTTGGTTTTTGAATTGACAAATGTGACAACCATAACGAATGATTCGGTTTCTATAAATTCAGTTCGATTATTTTGGATTATTATTTCGATTTTGAAAATTAAAGTAGAGCACCTTTCTTTGTCATGACTAGACATTTAAAATTGGTAATTATTTTAAAAAAAATTGATGTTTTTAACATATTTTTCATTCCTAAATATAAATAACTCAACATGCATAAATGAAATGAAATAATCATAAGTTAAACATAATACACAATTGCACTATGCATAAGTTTACATAAACAATCCATAAAACAATATAGAAGTGACAAAAATAGTCCATAAAGCAACTAGGACAATCTATTTCTGCATGAACAATCCATAAATGATAAAACAATTCAAAGTCGCTAAAATAATCATAAAGTAGTTTGATCACTAAAATAGTCCATAAAACAATTCACAAAACAACAAAAAAGTCAATAAAAGAGCAAAATAGTCACCACTAATCCATAAAATAGCAAAACAGTCAACCAAAATAGCCACTAGTCCACATTATGCTTCCTCTTCTGGTCAGCAAGAGCTATCCCAAAAAGACTGCTCAAACGATGCATACTACTGCCAAGAATGAAATATTAGTCACGGGCTCATGGTAGACTTAAATGTTAGGTACTAGTCATTTTAATTTTAAATAGTAGAGAAAAACAACATAAACCAACCATGAAAACTGGAACGAAAAAAGCAAAAGAGATCTGGAGCAATTTTCCCACACAAAAATTAAAAATACTTAAGGTATCACTACGTACATCTTACCCTTCCCAGACCCCATGTTGTGAGAATGCACTGGTTTTTTTGTTGTTGTTTTTGTACCTATGGAATGAAAAAAAAATTTTACACAAAAATAATGGAAACTGGATTACTGGAGCAACAAAACAAAAGAGAACAACGGTTGGAGCCAAAAATTTGTTTCTTTATCTGATCAACTAAACAAGCAATTCTTCTTAATTGCTCAAGTGCAACTCTTGACCAAGAATTGTCTGTCTCCATGTAATTCAATAGCATCTCCAATAGACTAATAGACTCACTACCTTAAAATTTATTTCTCTTATTTTCTGCACGTTTAGATTAAAACAAGTTGTGATCCTCATCGATCATAGTTGTTGCTGCCTGTTACCTATCAAAATGGTTGGCGATAAAATGACAAGCAACGAGAAGTGTAAGAATTCTTTTTCTATATAAACCTTTCCTTATCCTATTGTCAATAGCTAACAACCATCAAACTGGGAGTTATGTCCAGCAAACTGTATATATATAAAAAATATTGTGTGTGTATTACCTAGTTCAAGAATACCTTTTTTTATATAAATAAGTAAATAAGTATACAAAATCACACAAATCTTATATATATATATATATATATATATATATATATATATATATATATATATGCTAAATAAAGAAGTAAAAGAAGAAGAATCCAAAAAAATACTTACCCACAATCAACCGCAATCCACTTTTGCTTATTGACAGCTACACATCAATAATGCTAGACAGCTACACATCAAAAATATAAGACACTTGTTAGTTGATATGCAATATAAATAAGAAATTATTTTCAATATAATGAATACAAAATCATAAAATTCTTACCAACTTCAAGTTGGTCAAGATATTCTAAATCTTCCTCGATATTAATTGGAATAGGTTCACGTCTAAGTCAATATTGAAGAAAAATAAGAGATTGCACTAGTTTAGGAGTTAATAAGGTCCTAAAGGGATCAATAACACGACTCCTGTGCTAAATGCACATTAGATGCGACACTGAAAATGGGAATGACAAACACGTCACGAGCCATTTCAAGGAGAAAGGGAAATTTCCGCTCATTAACTTTTCACCAACCTAATAATTAAATTTTTTCGAGTATGGCTCAATTTCTTCAGCAAAACATTTTTCCAACTAAGATTTACTGCTTGAACCTTCACTAATTTCTTTATGCTTCTTAAATTGTTGTTTTTTTTTCCTCATTAATTCTCTTCTTTGAAAGATTTCATAACCACTTACAGATGAAGAATTCTCAAAATAAGAAGAAGTGGATGAAGCTGAAAAGTTTTTTTATTTCTTAACGTAATGCTCAAACTAGGCTTTCATATATACCTCCACTGAATCGGACAACTTATTCCCAATTTTTTTTCAAATATGTCCATAATTGCAAAAGGAACATATTCAAGTTTGTTGCAGGGATCCAATAAAGATGAAATAAAGATCACTTTGTTCATTTTTTATCAATCACCCCAATACTTTCTGAACTCTCATATTTGTTGTCATTTTTTCAAATTAGAATCTTCATTTTCTATCATCTCTTTTAAAATCAGATCAAGCTGAGCATTTTCACAAATTACACGTTGTTAGTAACATATTATGAACTAGAAACTTTCAAAGTAAGATCATAAAAAGTTTTCAAAAATTTTACCATTGTCCTTACCTATAAAGGCACCTGCATTAGTTCTATCTTCACAAGAAGAGGTATGAAGAAAATTCAAAAAATCATTATTATAGAAACTATATCTTTCAAATACAAGCTCAAAATATTGTGTTGTTTCAAGCATCAAGTATGTAGAGTTTCATCGAGTCGGAACATCTAAATTTAAAGATTTCTTATAAGTTATCAATTGAGATTCACAATATTCTTTGAACCTTTTAACTCTTGTGGCAGATTATTTAACATACTTCACAACTTGTGTCACTTGCTTGACGGACTTATTAATTTCCGTCAACTCATCTTGCACAATAAGATTAAGAATATGTGTCATACACCTCACATGAGATGTTGACCCTCCATTATGTTAGTTGCCCAATTACTTAATTATTTAGACATTTCTATCACTCTAATATTGTTGGAACTAGTATTATCAATTGTAATATTAAAAATAGTATCCAAACACCATTCAAGCAAGAAATTAGTAATGGAAGTAACCATATCAACACCTTTATGACTAGAAATTGGACAGAAATTTATCACTATTTTATTCAATTTTTAATTTGTATCTATAAAGTGAGTTGTTAGACACATGTAGTTAATCTTTTGTATAGACGTTCAAGTTTCTGTAGTAAGACAAACTTTTGGACGTACTTCTTTGAAAATCTTTTTCAAAACTTCTTTCTCTTCATTTTAGAACTAATAACATCTCTTTTCAAGGTTCTACTAGAAGAGATATAAAAGTGTGGGGCTATGACTCTCATGAAATTTTTAAAACCTTCCTTTTCAACAAAACTAAACTCATCGACAACTATCATTTTAGCTACAGATTTTCTACTTTACCTTTATCAAATGTCCAAGTACCCAACGCCCCTTCCTTTCCATCCGCAGAAGATGGTAGAAAAGCTAATTTTGTTTGGCTGTCTTTAACACTAACATTAAGGCGGTAAGGACATAATTTTAGCATGTGATTATTCATCGATGAAGTACCACTAGCACTTGAAGAAATAATATATAGTTTTCTACAGTACTTACATTTTAATTTATTAGCTCCAGTTTTTTCATAAAAGATCTTGTCAAACCACTGCCAACATCTTTCCTCGGTTCCATGACCTTTTTTTTTTTTTAAGGTTCAACTTCAACTACAGTTTCAACTTTATTTGGAGATGAAATTGAAATATTTTCATTTGATGCTTCATCTTCACTTACCCTACTTTCAATCTGTGAAAATAAAATAATTTATTTATTAGTTCTCACCATATAGCCTTAAACTATCAAGTTAAATAAAAATCATCAAAAAAAATACCATATTAGACATATTTTAAAGGTTGACTAATCGCTAAAACAAATAGAAGGAAAAGTGGTTTGATTGTCGTTTTCCTCCAGTTGCCGCTCAACAAACATAAAGACCACAATCCACATTGATCTCTGATCGCCACTCAAATAAATACAAAGACCACAGTCCACAGTGGTTGCCGGTCGGCGCTCAACAAACACAAAGACCATATTCCACGGTGGTCGTCGCTCGCCGCTTAACAAACACAAAGACCATAGTCCACATTGATCGTGGACTCACTAGTCGCCCCCTTCGATGTCGTTGTACAGTTGAGTTGTTGTACGTGGGTCACCAGTGGTTTGTCGTCTCTTCTCGCCGGCGATCTGTACTCTATAGTTCGACTGTTATCTTGAGCAACTACACATCACAGTAAATTTTAAGTTCTGAGTATTAAAACGGCGTAAAGGATATAAGAATTAGGGATTTAGGGTTATTAAAACTTATTATATATCTGTCAATTTATATATTGAATATTATATAATTTTATTTTTTTGGTTTAACAAATTTTTTAAAAGAATCAGAAAATCAAACCGTTTAACCAAATTTTAAAAATTGAAAACCAAAACCGATTAGAAAAATAGAAAAATCAGAATCAAAATTAAATTTTTGACCCAAAATATACCCAACCCTATTTATAAGATCAATAAAGGCCAAATATTATATTAAATCCCATTGCTCAGTGGTATTTTAGACCCTCCCCTATTAAAATAATTCAAAATTACTTTTAAAAATCCTTTCCAAATAACAAAAAGAACCATCTGTGACATACCCGTTGCTCAGTGGTATTTTAGACTCTTCCCTGTTAAAATAATTCAAAATTACTTTAAGAAAACCTTTCCAAATAACAAAAGAACCATCCTTGACTTATATTTTGACCCTACTCACTTGAAATGTTCAAAAATTTGTTAATTGTGTGGTATTTCCTACTGACCTATTTTAAAGCAATCCCTAATTAATTTATTAGAAGCCAACCCATAACCCAGAATCCAACTTAAAATCACACCCTCCCCATATAATTGTCCTATCAAAACAAAAAATATTATTTTTATTATTGTTATGAAATATAAAAGCAAGAACAAGAAAATATAAAGCAAGAACAAGAATAAATAGAGAGAGAAGAGGAGAGACTTCTTTATTTCTCAGAGATGAGAGATCATAAGATTCAGAATAGAATGAAAAAAACCCCTCTATTTATAGGGAAAAATACTCTTAGTTTCTAATTAAAAGACAGATACTTCAAATCCTGATAGATATCAACTAGATCTTATTAGATCTTGATAGACATTCACTATAATGTAAATACATTTATAACACTCTCCTTTGAATGTCTAGATAGATAATGTGCATTGTTAAAACCTTACTAGAAAAAATTCAGCGGAAAAAAAATTTAGTGAAGGAAAAAGAATACACATCTCTAACAATACGCATATAAGTTGTCTCATTAAAAACATTACAAGGGAAACCCAGTGGGACAAAACCACGTAAGAGAAAAAGAGTACAACACGTATCAACTCCCCCTAATGAGAACATTCTTGAACCTTTGCATCCCAATCTTATGCAGCATCTTCTTGAAAGTTGCAATTGGCAAAGATTTGGTGAATAAATCAGTCACATTGTCACTTGAATGAACTTGTTACACATTAATATCACCATTCTTTTGTAGCTCATGTCTGTAGAAAAGCTAGGGCAAAATGTGCTTCGTTCTATCTTCTTTTTTATGATTCCTCCATTAAGATGTGCTATGCATGTTGTATTGTCTTTGTATAAAATTATGGGTAGATTGTCACATCTCAAACCTCAGTTTTCTTGAATGTGATGTATCATGGACCTCAATTATACACATTCTCGGCTAGCTTTATGAATAGCTATTATCTCAATATGGTTCAATAAAGTGGCTATGATAGATTGTTTGATATATCTCTAAAATATGAAAGTATCCCCATATGTGAAGACATTTCATGTTTGAGACCGAGATTTATACGGGTTAAATAAATACCTAACATCAGCATAATTAATAATATCAAGACTACAATCTTTAGAATAATATAAGATCATGTGTTTGATCTTATTTCGATATCTTATAGTAATTGCAAAACTATACCTTGCTAATAAATTAATCGAAAAGGCTATATCAGGCCTTGTACTATTTTCAAGATATATTTTTTCAAGTGAAAATATTCAACTCTTCATGTGTGACATCTTTAAGTGTGTGGAGTGAAAATCAAATAAGTTTTCACTTACCAAGATACATTCTTTCATGTCACTTGATAAATGTTTCTACGTCAGCATGCTTAAATAAACATAGAATTCGGATCCCTGTAATCTTTCACAATATTACGTGAATATTGAATCAAAGATATCATCAATGATATATAATTTTATATCGATTTACAATGTGACATAACATTTTGAGATTTCATTACTTCATTATTTTCAGGTACCTGAACCTCTCATAAGGTTTTATGAAGTTATGTCGTAGGCTCTTCAAGAACATATTTCCTTCTTATTATGATTATGTGCTCCTTATCCTTTTCAAGAATTATTTTATTTTAAACCTATTGGTCTACCACGCTTCATACATGCGCAGACTTTGCCCTTTAGGGACACAAAATAGGAGCACTTGCAACTTAAATATGAGATACTTACGGCATTTGACTTGAATTATCTTATAAGTGAGGATCTGATGATAATTCCTAACATATTTTAAAGCCGCTTATAATCTCCCCCTTATGTTAGTAAAACTAACATATATCCTCCACATTCTTTGAGGAATCCATCTTTGTACATGATGGTATATTCATTAATCATATACTGCACATCAAAACTATTTGATAAAATAATTGGTTTCTGATATTGAACCAATTGAGAGGGAGAATTAATCATAATTTATTGGTTTGATGCATACAAGTCCTATTATATGCAACATATCATGTTTCATACCAATACATGAAACTTTGTTCTCATTAGTAATGGTTTAACTATTTATGGAAGACATTCAATACTAAACCATCATCATCAAGATGAATTATCTTGATTACACATTCTGAAAATTATGCTCAATTTATATATAGCAAGTAACATTATGAATGTCAAACATAAGTTGACAAGGAATGTACATGTGATCATCTTATTGATGCATCTTTTCAACATATCAAATGATGGGTGAACGGTCCCTTATTTACCTTTTATACTTTTCAAATTTTAAGGGATCCAATCCAAAAATTAGTTGGTCCAACCAACTTATCATGAGAATAAGCAATATTAAAAGTAATGAAGAATTTTCTAATTTCTTCAATACATATTGAATACTCAGTATGAACATTTTTGGGATGTCACAATCGTTCATGTCAATTTATGAACTTTTATTCTAGAAAACTCCAAGTTTACCATGACATGTACCTTTTACTTTAGTAAATTTCTGATTTACTATTACATGAATAAATTTTAAATTTACTACTTTAGAAGTAGATTTCAAAATAACTCTTCTTGGTTATTTTGCCTTTTTTGGAGGTGAGTTGTGATACCATCACAATCAAGTGCACATTTGTATTGAAACAATCAAAATTCTCATTCCCAGGAATGGAATATAATCGTGCCCTATGTCTATTAAATTTTGATAGCTTATAATCTCTTTCATGATATTTCTACTTTAGGAGCAAATCAAGGCATAAATATGATAGAGAGAATTTCTCTATATTTCATGTAACAATCCAATTTGCTGAACCGGAACGCTACATAGTGCTCGTGACCCCGAAGGACCACAAGCTAACCCATGACTGATATTTGTACCTGTATACTACATAAGATAATATAATAATACGGAAATATACACTGAAAGGCCATAAGGTTAGATCATGAACATAACTGAATAACGTAACATCTGTTTGGGGTAATAGAATACCCAAAACAAAACTAAAGTCTAAAACATGATCGTCTGCATCTAATCTACATTTAGTCAGAAAGCCTCTACTTTCTGAAGAATCTGAATAAGGAGTTGATGGGATATGTCCCCAACTAACTCCAACTAATAAGCTAATCAATGAGATAATAGAAAATCATTATGTCCTCGAACTATAAGGACTCACTTCTACTCTGACTGCTGAATCTGGAATCTACTGCTGATCTGGAACTCGTGTCTTTGAACCTATGGTGTAACATAAAAAGAAAGAACCATAGCGCAAATGCGTCAGTACATATGTACCGATTATACATGTGAGGTAGGCTATATGCAAGGGTTTGCATGTATGATCAATACTAACTAACTGTCTAACATAAATGTGAGAATGAATACATAAATACGCAACTGTAACTAACAACGTGATAATATGACACTGATACCGTGGTACCATGACTACTGAGTCTGGATACTGATAACATAACATAAATAATAACATAAATGACTGTATCTGAATATAACTGATAACATGGGTGACTGTATCTTAATATAACTGATAACGTGGGTGACTGTATCTGAATATAACTCATAACGTGGGTGACTATAGCTGACAGTCCTGAATCTGATGGAACTATCTGCGTTTTGAACTATATATGAGTTTAATGTGTTTGACTGTCCTGAAATCTAAAGAACTATCTGAGTTCTTTTACTAAGACTGATTGACTGTATCTGACAGTCCTGATTCTGTAACATGTAACTGTGGAAAGTAGTATCTAACCGACATGACCCAAAGGTGCTATAATAGCTGAGCTGAGGTCCAATCTATGCCCTGATTGGAGGAGTGTCAATACCGCACCACTGGGAAGGACAGCATGTGAGTAACCCTCATATAACAGGTAACTCTAGCAAGAATGGTAGAAACCCTCACATAATAGGTTAAGCCACCTCATCAACCCTCATATGGCAGGCTACGATGTCTCAACCTATGCTGGCTACATAGTTCTGAAATGCAAGGATTGCTTCTAAGAATCACACCTTCGTATAATAGGTGAGTCCCCATCCTTAGGTTCACTCAGTGCTAATTCCTACTCTCATCTGAATGGACACTGAACATGATTTACTGAACTGAACTGAGTATGGATTGAGTTACTAAATTTTCATAGCTGAAAAAATACTACTGATATCTAACAACTAACTGAGTCATGAGATCATGGAGATTTTTCTCGAGTCATAAGACTATCTGAAGTCTAAGAGTTCATAACTTGACTGAAAGTATCGTGAAAACATGACATGGATATAGTCACACAACTAATATTTCGGGTACAAGTACCCCCAGGACTCGATAGAAGGAAACTGGAATAACATGATTTACTTGAAGACTTGACTATCATCATAATACATACTGCCTTCATCGGAGCATTTCATCAAATATGTAATAGGCATGATCTTATGAATACATGGGTATTTCATGATATCATGCTAGTTAGACAATATTCCTCCATCTAGGCATTTAATAAAACATATGATAGGCATGGTACATCTAAACATCATTATTCAATTCTAATTTCATCATTCACAGTTTTAAATCTTCGGATTGCATGAATCTATGGCTATAGTAATTAAACCCACATAGAAACTATCAACAATCATGGAGTAGAATCCAATTTCACATCTATCAAACATGAACATAAGCAACAAAACATGAAAACATATAGAAAATCCATAACTTGAGTTTAGAAAAGGGATTCTTGGACTTCATGGATGAAAGAAGTCCATAAATGAACACTATGCATATCTTAGTTCGTGATTTCGTGAATATTGATGGTGAAACCTTCTTCAAATTGGATCTTCTATGAAAACCCTAGCTTGAGTTCTTGAGAGTATTTGAGAAAAACATCAATTTGGATAAATAAGGGCTAAATCCCGTGTTTGGAAACTTATATAGGGGGGAAAATTAACCCTTTTAACCCTGGACACGTAATTTAATTTTTAGTAAAATATGTCGAATTGGGCCCTTGGCACGACGCGGTGTTATCATGTCGTGTCATAGGAAATTGACAATTGGGAAACTACGCGGTGGCGCGACGTAGAGCTATCGCGTTGCCACCTTGTTTATGACCTGGAAGTTTGGCGCGACCCTCCAGTATCGCGGAGCAACACTGGAATTTGACAATTGTCATTTGAGCTATCTCCGTGATGCGCTGAAGGCTCAGGTCAAACACTGTCTCACTAAAAAGGCTCTAACTCTTCGCCCGGGTGTTGTATTTGGGCAAATTACATATCGATGGAAAGCTTATTCAATTTTCTACGTGATAGGAAGTGAAAATTATGGAAATACCATGTTTATAAGACTAAATTCTTATTTCAAAGCAAGCTCTAACATCCTTGAGATGATTTTTGAGCTAAGAAAAAGCACGGGTATTACATGCTACCACATCCACTTCAAGAATGGAGCAAATTGTCATTTTTCATACTTATCATATATTGATACCACATTTACTTCTTGGAATGGTGAATATTCAATGACCAAGTTTCATGACTTTTCATCAAAAATACATTAGTTTGCCTTAGCCATCATAATATCATCAATATGGTGCATTGAGATTCAAACTCAACGTCTTGCCCATATAAAGACGTCTTAGGCATAAATCAATGGAACTTGAACCTAACATATTATCATCCCTTTTCATAATATTGTTCTTGAAGAATAAATTTAAAACATAAATGGTTCCAAACCAATTAGTTTTCCTCAAAATCCAACAATAATTATAATATTAGTATAAAAAGACAGATAACATAAGAAATTACTAACCTTGAAATTACCTTTAGATTTATAAACTCACCTTGTTTGACAGAATCTCGTGCTGATAACGTGTTATCAAATATAAAAGCAAGAACAAGAAAACATAAAGCAAGAACAAGAACAAATAGAGAGAGAAAATGAGGGACTTCTTTATTTCTCACGGATCGGAGATCATAAGATTCAGAATACAATGAACAAAACCTCTCTATTTATAGGGGAAAATACTCCTAGTTTCTGACTAAAAGACAAATACTTCAGATCCTAATAGATATCAACTAGATATTATTATATTTTTATAGACATTCACAATAATGTAAATACATTTATAGTAATTATAAGTTTTTTTTTCTATCAATTATTCAATTTCTTGCCCATTTCTTTGTTTAGGGAGAGTCCCTTAGCAGTAGCTTTCAACACTTAAAAATTGACCTCCACAAGTGCCAACTATGAATATTTTTTGAATTTCATACATGATTACATACTCACCTAAAGTTCACTTTTGGCTTATCAAAAAGTGGGGAACTGTCACAACCCAAATCGGGGCCTTGGCCGTAATGAGCATCCCGAACCATGAAGGCCCGGATACCCTTCTCTCTCTGGTAATCATGCATAATATTCATAAGTCATAATAGAAGATACGGAATTATAAATCATTGCGGAAACATGGTCATACTCTGAGTTTAATTAAACTATGAAAAATAAAATCCAATATCAACTACTTAACATCTAAACTAATCTGCGGAATCTCTACTACATCTGAAAATGACAACGGTCTGAAACTGGGACAAGGCCCCTAGTGGACCTAAACCAAAATAAATAATATAATTCTGAAAGACATAGGCCTTCTGGAATAAAAAAGGCTCACCAACTGCACATATCACTATTGTCTAAAAACTCTATGGCCTAGCAGGACCTCTGAACTGAGCTTTAGATCCTGGGAGGAAGGGGGATCAATACAAATGTACTGGTATGCAAAGTAATCCAAAATAAAGCTTTTATATAAATAAAATAATAGAGAGAAATTTTTCCAAACATCATACATAAAATAGTATTCAAAACACATGAGCAACATTTTGATAATCATAAAAACCTTTTTGTCAATTATATTTTGATCTTCTTATTACTTTTGAGTCATGTGGTATACCCCTACAAGTCTAAAACCACACGGGCTATATGGAGTCCGCCATTGACTCGGCGAGGAAGCCCCCAACCCAAGTGTGCCACAAGGGTTGGAGTATCTGAGTCTAATACGCCACAGGGCACTAGGCCAGCGTAATATAATATACCTGAATTGACAAATCACAATTTTAGTCGATGAGTTGTCTGAACTTGTGCCTTCTTCGGGGGACTACCTAACATCTCTTCATGCCCAATTTTATCTATTTCTAAACATGTATCATCCTAAAATTGTAAGTCATGAAAATCTAGTTTCTATGTTTGTCTGAGTCTGTTATGGCATTGTCTATTTTGGTAATGTCATACCAAGACTTGCAAGTCGTGATTCTGAGCCATAATGCATTAAGCATAATTCTTTCATTAAAACTCTATTCAGACCACCTAATATTTGCAATAGTATGAGATGATTTTATGTTCCGAAACACAAGTCAAAACTATGCAAGAATTCTTCAAATATATGGTGGTCATGTTCTTTTGGCAAAACCATGCACTCTTTCATTATATCTATATTCAACATTTATCAACATGCATAACCCTCTCTTTTCATTTCAAAATCATACTCAAGTCAAAGTATAAATCAAGACATTTTTTATCATGCTCTTCAAGATGCATTTCAAAACAATCCATAGTATATCATGAGCAAAGGAAAATCATAACAAGAGAGGGATTTTTTGCTTGAGTCATTCTCTCAATTCAATCATCAATCTTTCAAACGTGTTCTTGCATATATGTACAATTTCTAATCAATTTTGGGGGGAGGTCTAAAGACCAAAACAATACAGTCAAAACTTCTAAAACATGATTATATTCATAAATCCAAAACCCCATTCTTAAAATCATGATTTCTATGCCTATGAGATTTTAGGAGAACCCCACGTTCCTTAATTTATGACACTTGAATGAACTCGTGCTTTAGGGATGCTATTCAAACAATTGATGGATGCTTCTTATAGCCCTCGCAATGGGGATTCTGAATCTCAAGAAATTATTGAAAACCCACGGTGAAATCTTAGGATATTTGGGTTTTTAGTTTGAAACCCTAGAGAGAGTTTCTTGTAATTTTTTTTAACAAAATATGAATAATGTTGTCACTTGGGAGAAAAATCCCATGTTTAAGCTAATAAGGGGGTGAAAATTGCCCAACATACCCTTAATGAGACGGAATAAAATATAACTAGGAGCCCAATTTTATGGGCCACCGCGACACGCCACTATCGTGGTGGCTCACTGGAAAATAACGAATAAGATTCTTGGGGTCACCGCGATGCAGAACCATCGCATTGTCCCATTGGTTGGGACCTGGAACTTCAGCGCGACATGCCACAATCGCGCTAGGCTACTAGAATTTGACAATTGTTAAATAAACCACCTCCTCGACATGCCAAGTACCAAAATAATAGTGTTTTATGACTAGGACGAAAATTAGCCATAACATCTTGCCCGGGTATCAGATTTGAGCAAATCTTATGTCAACGGAAAGCTCATTCAATTTCCCCCACTACATAATTGATTAACATGGAAAATTTACATAGGATTTATGGCTTTTGGATTATCTACATATAAAAATTATGGTTTTTATTCTAGCTCAAAATATGGGGTGTTACATTATCTCTCCCTTGGGATCATTCGTCCCGAATGATGGGTAGGAACATTGTAGCTTAAATATATGGAATAACACAGACCTGATGTGTCTTCTAAGAAAGGATATAACTGATCTGAAATATTTAAACTTCTATCGTGAAACTGAATTCTGAGCTGACTTAACTTTACTTGCTTCAAAGAGCTAATTTATGCTGAGAGTTTATGATTCCCACCAAAGTGTTTATGCTCAAATCACACACATTGGATTTGGAAGTGATAACTTATGTAGGTACGAATCATGAGGCAACAAGATTTAGATCGTACAAAGGTATTACACTGTCTGAGCTAAAATAGCTGAAAAAATTTAAGATAATGTGTTGAACTCTTATGAACTGAGTCATGACTCAATAACTGAATCTGAAAAATCATGCTTGGACTGAACTGAGTTCACAAATTACACGGATAAAATAGATTATCTTTTTGAATGGTCATATGTATTGGACTTCAGATAGTAGAACTGGTTGAAAAGGTAGGAAACCTTAGTAACTTATCTGCCTGTTTGTTAAGCTGAATTGCTGGCTACATAGACTTAAAACTTATACTTAACTGAAGTATCTCTTCAATACTCTTTCTAAAGAAGTCCTAGTAGTATTAGAGAGCAAAGAATTTTTGACATGAGTTACACAAAACATCCAACTAAGGAATTATGAAAATGACACTACTCTATGGCGTGGAATATAGACATATAACTCGCAAAACTAGGATAGAATTACCAAACCTTAGGCAATGCAACTTCTTACTTTCAAGATTAGCCACCCTTCTAAAATATTCTCTCAACTATACTTTCCCCTTAAACACCATGCTCATTGATTCCACTTATTTTTTCTCACATGGCCGCTGATATTTCCATCTACTAATATCTAAACTGACCTAAATCCCCTCATAATCTTCATGCCTAACTCAAAATCACAAGACGCACCGCATAATACTGTAGTACTAGTCTGAATCATAAATTTAGTACACCCTGCATTTCATAACTCCTCATCCCATGCCTAATTCTTTTTGCCACTCCAACACTCACCTTCAACTTTATATTAGACATTCAAACATACTCAAAGCATCCATCCGCATGTATACAGACATGATATTCAAGTCTATCTTCATACCCACATATACACTTCTAAACAAATATTTATAAAGCATCTTTCTCATAATGTCTAATACTTCCATCCATAACAACTTCCCTGCACTATTCAGATGATACACATAAAATATTCTCAACTAACCAAACCATAAACGAAACTTCACCTCAAAATTCTTTCAAACTTAAAAGCTTACATAAAACAAAAACATAATAATTTTTCCCAAATATAACACATAAACTTTAATTAACCTTGACACGCATCAAAGACTTGGCCCTAATCTTACTCTATAATTACTGCCTTAACTCAAATAAGCATACAACCATCTTTCATCAACAAAAAATGTTTACTCTTTCCCATCTAAACAACTGTTCATCATCATTATCTTGACCTACGGGAAAATATCACTGCAAATTAGAATATCGGGATCCGAAACATAAGGAGGGTACTAAGCATAACTTGATACCCTACTGAGGCATGAGGAATAGAGCACTCACAGCATGGACTCATTAAAGAGATCTAATATAAGGACGTACCTGATATGAATTTGAATTTTCATTGATGTGCAGAAGAGTCATGAACTGCATGACCTGAAATTTTGGAATTCATAACATACGAAAAGTGATTCTGACTGCTGAACAAACTGGGTACTCATCATACTAGGAACTAGGAGAGTACATGATTCCTTATCATGTGCATGAACACGAGTTATGATCATGAAGCTGAAACATAAAGCATGAGTATTTATCAGAATAGCTAAAGTAAACTGCTGAAATAAGAATAGTTTGAGCATTATTCTTTCTTACGGCCAATTCCACAACTTACTAGCACATCTATTGGAATTTGAAAACTTGACTTGGTTACTCGTTCTATCATCTCTCCCTTAGATTTAAGACATCACTCTAAGTCTGTGAACCACTATATACACTCTGGTATAAACTAAAATCACTTTACTCTAGAGTCGGGGATATAACAATACACATAAAACTAAACTTACCTTGTAAGATGCTATCTTTATGTATAGCAACCAATGCTAATACCTCCTTCTAAGATTCAACCCCTTAGATTTATATAGCCCTAAAAGTCATCATATAATATCTTGAACATTCACCAATTCGAATTCTTCTAACACTAATCATGGATATCTCTAAACCTTTGACGGACCATACCACTTCTGTCATAGTATACCAGCATCACAACTCCAAACTTATATTTCTAAACCATGAGAATCAAGATTATGCAAATGGGATCAACATCATTAATCATAACTCCATAACTTAGCTATCAAGAACATCGCATATTATCTAACTAGTTTTTCTCCACCTAGCAACTCAATGGTACTACTAACCACATAACATGCATTGATCCTTGAAAATAATGCAGCCCTATAGCACCTTGGGCATACTTCTTCATCATACTTACAGCATCAGACTTGATTACGAATCAAATAATCTTAAGCCCTTGTATACAATGTTCAAGCCTACTAGATCACTTTCACATAACTAATACCCACCACATTAATTTATTATATTCACCTTGATCATAATCTACTATTCTAACTTAGTGTCTAGTTCTTGCTATGATGAACCACCACTTCATAAAATATTCTTACATGCCAAAACATCTGGAAACATTAATCCACCAAAACTTCATAACAGTGAGGATCAATCACAATCCTATGATCTATCTTATTTAAAATCCATTAACACATCTTCCTTCTACACATCATTACTATCTACTCTTTTTATATAGGTAAACTTAGTTTATGGCTCCATAAGTCCCAACTAAACTCCATCTTGCAATATCAGGGGCATTAAAATTAACACTACTCATCCACCAAGTGCCTTCATCAATAACCTATAATTTCCTTGCATGATAAACATTGTCAATAACTCTTTTCATACTTCAAGTAAACAACAATTTACCTTAACTAATAACTCCTTCTCTACCTTACCTTCTACTGAACTAACACACAGGGATGTATCACTTCATTACCAAATCAATCATATGCAAAAAGATTCGGCCATAAATATATTCAATAAATTACCCTTACCACTTTTCTTGCCATTACGCCACTAAACCCCAATTCTAACCAACACAAGAATAACAAGATGAACAACAGGTTGCTAGTGAATCAAAATAGGCCCCACACAGCTCCACTAGACTTTGATTTTGTGTTTTGAATAAGAAATGAGATGAATGACAAGGAAACTATACTAGTGAATCGAAAGAGCCTCACACGGCTTCACTAGACTTTTAGTTTCAATGACACAATGATAACAAGATTATAAGAGATGGAAACTTGGTACATATCATTCCATGATCTAAGAATGCACATCTTACTCTATAAATAAAATAAATCTGAGTCAAACACTTCCCCCACAGACTACCATACAATCCATACATGGGACTAGCTACCATATTAGTCTATCATTGTAAATGGTAAATCATTCTCAAACATCAGTTATTCAACTAAACATATTTATCTACACAAAAGTCACCCTCACTCTAATTTCTAGCCTTGCGACTTTACATCACCAATTTCATGGTCCAATATCACTACCAATAGGTCATGATACCATCACTTTAACTTATACTACTACTCGGGTGGAAATACAATTCCAACATTTCGCTACACATCATTTTCCCTAAAGCATGACATCTGCAACATAAATTTTAAAAAAGACTTAATACACTTAATACTACGGGCTGAAACACACAGTTTCATCAGAATCAAAGTTCACACTAGAATCAATACACCTTGGAGTACTAACGGGCTCTTCTCAAGTCCTTGCACAAATTTTAAACTCTTATATGACTTAATCAGAAAGGAACATACCATTTAGACTCTAAAATTCTGCACTTGAATCAACCCAATAATGAGACATATCGAAGCACATCAAAGTAAGGAAAGAATTGGGATAACTTTACTTTTGTATGGGCGACACCATAGCATGATTTAGAGTATGTAAGAGGGAAATTCTGACTCCATAGCATGAACTAGAACATAAAGAAAGAGAGACATTCCTAAACGTCTAGTTACCTCCTGCCTATAAGTGTTGCACGCTACACACCCATAAACAAGACTCTACCCGATGCGATTTTCTGGATACCCTAGGACCATGAATCGGGCTTTGATACCAAGTTTATTACGACCTGCACCGAGGCCCTGACCATGATGAGCATCCCAATCCATAAAGGCTCATACGCCCTTCTCTCCCTGGTAATAATGCATATTATTCATAAGTTATAATAGAAGATGCAGAATTATAAACCATTATGAAAACATAGTCATACTTTGAGTTTAATTAAACTAAAAAAATAAAATCCAATATCAACTACTCAACATCTAATCCAGTCTTAAAAATCTCCACTACAGCTGAAAATGACAACTGTCTGAAACTGGAACAAGGCCTCCAATGGACCTAAACCAAAATAAATAACATAATTTTCAAAGACATAAGCCTTCTGGAATAAAGAAGTCTCACCAACTTCACCCATCGCTGCTGTCTGACAACTCGATGGCCTAGCAGGACCTCTGAACTGAGCTTTAGACCCTAGGAGGAAGGAAGGGTCAATACAAATGTACTGGAGAGCAATTCTTCCATACAACATACATAAAATAATTTTTAAAACACATGAGCATCGTTTTGATAATCATAAAAACTTTTCTGTTAATGCTATTTCTGATCGTCGTATTACTTCTAAGTTAGGTGGTACGCCCCTACAAGTCTAAACCCCACGGGCTATATGGAGTCTGCCATTGACTCGGCGGGGAAGCCCCCAACACAAGAGTGTCGCAAAGGTTGGGGTGTCTGAGTCTAATAAGCCACAGGGCACTAGGCTAGCGTAATATAATATACTCGGATCGGCAAATCATGATTTTGGTCAATGATTTGTCTAAAATCGTACCTTCTTCAGGGATCCACCTAACATCTCTTTCTGCCAAATTTTATCCATTTCTAAACATATATCATCCTGAAATCTTAAGTAATGAAAATCTAGTTTCTATGTTTGTCTGAGTCTGTTATGGTATTTTCTATTTTGGTATATCATACCAAGACTTGCAAGTCGTAATTCTGAGACGTAATGCATTAAGCATAATTCTTTCATTAAAACTCAATTTAGACCACCCAACATTTGCAATAGTATGAGATGATTTCATGTTTCGAAACATACGTCAAAACTATGCAAGAATTCTTCAAACATATGGTGCTCATGTACTTTTGGCAAAACCATGCACTCTTTCATTATATCTATATTCAAAATTTATCAACATGCATAACCCTCTCTTTTCATTTCAAAATCATATTCAAGTCACAGTATAAATCAAGACATTCATGTCATGCTCTTCAAGATGCATTTCAAAACAATCCATAGTATATCATGAGTAGAGAAAAACCATAACAAGAGGGGGGGGGTTTTAATGAGTCATGCTCTCAATTAAATCATCAATCTTTAAAACGTGTGCTTGCATATATATATTGATATTATGCCTTAATTATATGAGATGACTTAATACTTATTGATATTATGCCTTCTAGATATGAGATAATTATATGCTTATTGATATTATGTCACCTAGATGTGAGATGATTATATGGTTGTTTATATTATGCCTCCTAGATGTGAGATGTTTATATGCTTATTGATATTATGCCTCCTAGATGTGAGATGACTATATGCTTATTGATATTATACCTCTTATATGTGAGATAATTATAGATATGCTACGACTTGTAATATGTTTATCCATACAAGTTTTGGATATGGATACGGTCATAAGGCTATGATTATGATGTTGAGACTATTCCAAACACGATATTGAGACAAAGGCCATGTTATGTTATCGATTGGATATTTGGGAAGTGTTTCTTATTGTAAAGGATATGGTTGTAGAATATGGATATTTATATATGTATATGTTTATGTAAAAATCTCTTTTGTATGAGATGTGGGAAGATGCAATATGACTTGTATAATTCAATTGATTGAATACTGGTGATGGCATGCATAGATTCGATATTTTATTGATTATTATATCTGTGATTGATGTAATTTTAACTGAAATACGATCCTATGACTGTTCTTTCTAAATAAGTTTTAGGCTATGTGGGAGCTAGTTGTCTATTAAATTACTATAGTACTTAATGGCTAGAAATCTAATGCACTAGTTAATGAACCTTATCTAGTTGAAATATGGTAGCTAGCGATTATGGATGATACGTGGCTAATGATGATGACTGATTTAGTAGTGGTAAAGATTTGTTTCTATTTATGACTTATTTTATGATATCGATTAGTTGTGAAATGAGGATTTGTGTATTAAAAATACTAGATAATAAAAGATGTTAGTTGACAGATAAACAAAGTGTCTAAATGGTTAGTGGTCCTTTTTTAATGGTGAATAGTGAGATTATGATGTTTAGAAATGAACATTTGTTAATTGGTGATTATGGTTTAGTGGTGAATCTTGACCAGGTGCTAGATATTTGCTATTTAGTGAATAATGATTACATGAAGAAATGGTTAGGCTAATAATCAGAGGTCATCTCCATGGTTCGACCCTATCCCTTACTTCAGTTATGGGATATTTTGACCCTTTCTACACTTTTATAATAATTTAGTTCCAAAGATTATTTCGAGCAACAAACTTACAGATTTACACTCTTTCAGCCACCGCTTGAGTTTGCGCATGAATTATATATCTATATATATGTATTGATGATTATGATATATATATATACCCGATTTGAGTTCGGATGATATGATTATTATGATACTGATACTTGGAATATTCTGAGGATAATGTGATGATGAAATTGATATTCAACAAGGAAGAAAGATACTATGATGATATATTGATACCTGATAAGGCCGGAGGTTGATTACACTGATGATGGATAGGATGATGAAAATTATGATAGAGATGGTTATGATGATGAAATTTTTATTTTGACTGTGTACCTTGTATTCATTCCTATATGTGCATCACCAATCACCAGTATGAACCTATGTCTATCAATCGGTATGGCACTATTGTATAGATATAGGTGATGAATAAGCCTTGTGTTATTATATGTTGATTGAACCTTCTGAGACTGGGGTAGTGGGGTTATGCATAGGCTCAGATAGGTATTTGGTTGTTTAGATTTGTTGGTTATTCATGTTGTTATTGATATTGTTATTGTCATTGTTATGATCGTTATTATGGCTAGCTTATGACAGATTAGTTATTGATTCGGTATCAGGATTTAAGGTATGTTTTTTGCCTCTTCTATCTTATGATTGTATTGTTATGCATGATTATTTCTTATCTAGCCATATGGATTAGAAGCCCTAAGTAATATAGAATTAAATCTTGGTAGGTTTATAATAAGGTCTTAGAATGAGGATATGATGATATAGGTTATAATTTAAGTCAACCTCATGTTTATATGCACATATATATACATACATACATACATACATATATACATACATACATATATATATATATATTTACCTATGTATAGCTATGTTACTACTGTATGTCCTTTTCTTTGTTTGTCCATATTATATATTCATTTTTTGGCCTTGTATATTGCTATATATCTTTCCTTCGCTCTTTATTACACGTATGGTCCTAGGATATACGGTATAATATTGACGTGTATTGAATGTAGTTGGAGTAGGATAGTCCACCCTAATACTTCCTTAGTCTTATTATGTTAGATTTTGGACTTGAACAAGATAGTTGTCCCTTATTATCTCATTGCTTGTTTTATGATTTTGGACCCTTAGGTGTAGTTTGTATTCTATTTATATGTGGTATATATCTGCTTTATCTTGGAGCTCAGTTTGTTGTTGCCTACTAAGTACCATTTTTTGGGTACTCATACTACACTTTTATAGCCTGCAGATCATAGTATGGGTTATCACCGTTAATGTGTATGTCATGCAGAGCGCCCATGGTTCAGAAACTCAGAGTGAGCTCCTGGCGTTAGGAGTATTACTAATCTCTCTCTTATGTATCGAACTAGTCTCTATGTTGTATTCAAAGGTAAGTTATATCAGTGGATCTCCCTTGATATTTTGCTTTTGTACTCTTATTATATTAAAAGCTCTTGTACTGATACCACAAGATTTTGAGATTCTATTATGTACTGATCTTTAATTCATTTATTTCATATTATTTTCCTTATATTATTAAGTAGTTCATTACTAGCCATTCTGGACTATGGATTGGCTTGCCTAC
Source organism: Capsicum annuum (assembly GCF_002878395.1). Taxonomy (NCBI): domain Eukaryota; kingdom Viridiplantae; phylum Streptophyta; class Magnoliopsida; order Solanales; family Solanaceae; genus Capsicum; species Capsicum annuum. The sequence goes on along the minus strand of NC_061111.1, from coordinate 220,652,362 downwards.
TGGTGGGTTATGATAGGCGCCATTATCATTTGAGGAATTGGATCATAACAAATTGGTATCCAAGCCTAGGTTTTGCCAATGTATTATTACAAGAACTAAGTGTTTAGGAGAGTCCTGTGGATCGGTGAGGAGACATCCATAACATTTCTTCAAAAGGCTACAATGACATTTTAGGAAATTCACTTCTTAACTCCTTATCCTTTGTCTGTATTTCTATGAACATCGAACATATTCTTTGACTCTATTTTATCTCCAAAGGATGATACGACATTGACAACAGATGTGGATGAGACTTCAATGATTTCTAGATTTTCACTGCAGCATTAAACTAGATAGTCAGAAATGGATATCAAGGATCCTCAGCGACAGTCAAAAAGGATTTGGGCCATCTTAGACTTCAATAAATCTCATGACTACTTCATCCTTCGAGGTTTGATATTTTTAATTTGAGTTGTATTGTAGATCCCTCTCAGCCATGGATGACATTTGATTCATTGAGCAGTTCACAGACCAGATTTAGTTCTATTAGTATTTATCAAGGTTCTTTACCAGTTTTGAGTTTAAGAGATCCAAGCATTTTTGCATGTTACATCCTTCTGAGCTAAATGTTGGTGCATGGATATGTTAGAGGGTTAGTATTGTCACCTTATTTGGTATTAAAGCACTTGATAGAAACTAAATCTTCCTTTCCTCAAGTTATTAATTATGAGAGAACCATAGAGAGCATGTATGAAGATTTATGGAAATTGAGGCAAGAGGTATGCCATCAGTTTAGTGTTATTGGTATTTTATTTAGAAGTGAGGATCCTTCTGGTAGAGTTCAGCTTTACCTGTAGCCCATCAAATCTATATAAACAGTATTCCATACTATGAGCAGTTCTCAAATTAGTTGTGATGATCATAATAGGTAGAGTCCACATTAGACTTTCATAGTGTGGTATGGATCTTCGGGCCATGGCAACTATTCTAAATTATGACGGGCAGTACTCAAAGTATTTTAGGAACTTAGTTTGGTTGGGTCGTGATGAGACACTGGTTCTGAGAATGCCCCAGGTATGAGTTAGACGATCAACTAGAGTTTGCACATATTCCCTGCCAACCTAGATTTCCTGAGACATGTTATGATTTAGAAGTATAGACATAATTTTGTATATTTCTAGTAGTGTTTGTTGACTAGCCATTTGGGCTCAGTTTGTGTTCTTTCCACATTAATACTTTAGGAGTCGCTACGACTACAGAGAGACCGACTCTTAGTGTAGGGAGTGCCCCCAACATGGGATTTCCAATTATTCAGCCCATTTAGATAAACCTCGTAATGTTGTGGCATATCCAATTAGAGATAGTGAGCGTGGCACCTTAGTTGACGATTCAGTCAGTAGGTCTGAGTTTGACCCATTCAAATTTATTTTTCCATATGTCCATTAGGTATGTAGTTGCGGATGTCACCATGATTGGTGTGATTTTATTTCCCAAATTTATCTCTTATTATGTGTATTGGGGTTTTCGTATCCATTGATGAACATATGCTTTGATGAATTGATAGTAGTCATTATGTGCCTTATTATTGAATTCATGATTATGTTAGTACTCCAGGTTTATTTCTTTTAGTAGTGGATGGAGTAGATCTATATTGATATTTTTCTCTATGGGTGTAGTTTTTGGGTTTGAGTCTATTTTATCTTGGCACATCAGCCATACTGTCACCCTTGAGTAGTACATGATATTGATGTTTATTTTAGTACCGTATGTTCAGTGTATTGATATTGATATTATTGTAACTATTGCTACCACTGCGTGAGGTTATTATTATTACTTGATATTATTACTTGATGAATTTGATCCTCGCTGAGTAACTGTATAGACTAGTGTTATCTAGTTAGACTTTCATTTTCTTGTGATATTATTCAGTGGCTTAAGTAGATATAGCCCGATTTGATTATTTCTTTCCCCTAACGTGGTAAGGTTAACTGTATTCTCTCTTGGTTAGCAGCATTAGATTGATTTGGGGATGTATTGTGATATCAATGGAAAGATGACCTTCTGTGGTGATAATATGATTCTAAGGTTAGAGATTTAGTTGTATCGCATATTTTTGAGATTGGGATCCTTAGACTTGCTTTCTAGGTTATGAAGGTTTTCACCTTGGCTATTCTTTTTTACATAGCCTATTTCAGAGTTTGTATGGCCTAATAAGGCTTGGCGGAGTGTTTCTCCTTGGTATATGTGCATGTGGCTATTCTTTCCTGAGATGGAGTGTTAGATTGATTAGTTGTCGGCTAAAGTTGAATTTCTCCGAGTTGCTAGAGTTTTTTTGCCAATATTGGTATGGGATTTTAGGCTTGGGATGTTTTTGAGTATGTTTGATAGTTCATGCCCTCCAGCAGGTATGAAATGGGTTATTTTCATTTTTCATCCAGTAGTTCATCCTTTTGCATGATTTCTATTTTATGGCTATATTTCGTACCCTTTAGCTGAGATAGATTTGGTTTCTTGCATTCTTAGTCGGTGGTTATCCCTGTGGTAATTTTTGTTCTTCATATATGTCTCGATTGTGACTTGATATAATTTATCTCGGATATGTTAGATTTGGATACTAAAGTCGATTTGAGATAATTGACATCAACATAGCCTTATTGGCTTAGTTTTTTATTTGATGCCTTCGAATGATGATTTGGAAATATGATAAATTAGGAATATAAATCCCTACCTATCTTCAAGTCAGGTTTGGGTCGCTGAGATCGAGCAATTCAACCTTGGTATTGAGATTTCAGGTTGGTATTTTAGATCTTGCGTGTAACTTTCATTTTAGACTTGTCTCAGTTCAGATTTCATTTATCGACTAGTTGAGCCTACTCTATAAATTACCTATTTGATCTTCTCGACTTCAGATAGAATATAGTAAAAAGTGCATAGATGATAACCCTATACTCGATTTTGGTTATTTCAGTTTTGACCTCGAGTTTTTATTTTCTTTAGAAATTCTGGATGATATACTTAATAGGAGTAATATACTTGAGTTGGATTTAGTATGACTTCATTCTCGGTGGATGAGACATCCTGGAGTGGAATATTCAGTGATGAGTAGTTATACCTTAGATTTAGAGATTTTAGTTTTTATTTTCATCCAGACTGGTTGCAGTATTGACATGGATTGGATTCCTTGGTTATCTCTATTATGTGCTTGGACAGCGCCTTATGAGCTTATTCTTATGTTTGTCGTATGGACTTTCCGTGGGTCAGCTTCAGTTCTTTAAGTTTTTTATGTTGAGACTGCATAGCCGAGACTCAGGTGATTTTCCTTTTGGCTTGGAGTGGATAGCAGGTGCAAAATGGTAAAGGCAGTGTATATTTGGATTTAGATTTGGTGGCATGACTCATTTCTTGGGGGGTTTTTTTTCTTAGATAAGCCTTGGATTGATTTGTGTAGATTTAGTAATGGTATTAGCGTGATGTTGTTCAAATGTATGTGTATCAGCTTTCTTGGTTCAGTTTGAGGCCAGATAGCAATAAGTTGTGTTTTGATTGTTTAGAAGTAGAATGAGAGTGTTGGTTGAAAAAGGGATACCTGTGGCAAAATCCCTTGCAAGTGGTCTCTCTTTACCGAGTTTACCTAGGAAGTCATGTTGGGAGCATGCGAGCCCAGTACCTCATTCTATTGAGCTTTTGAGATTCTTTCTATCCCTTGACTTTCGGGGATAAAAGTCATTTTAGTAGTGGATATTAAGATGACCCTTTCGGTCATTTTTCATAGTTCCTCTTATTCCTACCATTTGAGCTTCTCAGCTGCCCGAAGTGATTTATGATTTGCTGGGATCGATGGTTAGGTTACTGGGTAGTTCATTTGTTTTTTAGAGCCAGTTCCCTATTTTGAAGTCTTTCGTGGTTCCAAATGGCCGTCGGGCAAAAACTTTAATGAAACAATCTCGAATGTGAATTCTGATTGCTCCAACAAATCCAAAATATCAATTTTAGGCTAGGTATACCTTTGGTTTGGGTCCCAATACACCCAAGCTCATTTTGACCTATTGGTCAAAAAGTTGAAAAATTAGAATACGGGTGTGGGACCCATATTTGATCAAAACAACATCAGATGGAAAATCCAACTTCGCCATCGTGTCCAGAACATTGATTTTAGGCTAGAGGGACCCTTGGTTCATGTCCCAAGGCTCTCGGTCTTATTTTGGGCTATTGAGCAGATTTTATAAAAAAAAATAGAACTATAGGTGTGGGTCCCACTTTTTTCCTAAACAAACACAGATGAAAGTTTTGATGATTCCAATGGATTTGAAATGTGATTTCCACTCAAAATTCACTATTGGATCATTCGTTTGGATTTTGAATGAGTTATAAGGGTCAAAATTAAGATTTTGATTTTGTTCTCATCTGGTGCCCAGAGGATCTATCATGATTGCGTCAAATTGTATGGATATAGTGATAGCGTGATAACGACCCCTAGATGGCGGTTGTGTATCTCCAAAGCTAGTAGGGGTATTTAAGGCCCTATAGGCCGCATTTTGGTGATTTTTTACTCATTTTTTGGGACCTAGAAACCCAATATGAGTGTAATAACTCAAAATTGAGTCTTGTTGGTATCTTGGGAGCTTGATTAACATCTTTTATCATGATTTTCACCTGAATTAAGGCAAGATTTCATCACTTTATTGATGAATTTCTTGGTTTTTGACCCAAAACCCCAATTTATCTTAGGGCTTGATTTTAGCCAAAAATTTGCTTTGCTTTCACCCATTTCTTAAGGATTCCTTGTTCATGTATGAACATTGGGTTGACCTTGGAAATGTGTTTTCCATAAAAGGGACCCACTTGGGGTTTTTGGTATCATTTTTGGACCCGAAGCACAATGGTGCAATATAGGTATTGTTAGACTCGTATTGATGAATAGATTACTATTTTATAGTTTGTTAGCATTTCTATCTTGTGGAATGAAGATGAGTTTTTGATGAATGGTGGAAAGTTTTGTGGTTCGTCTTTAAGGTAGGATTTTTTCTACTCTTCTTCATAGATAATGTGTGATATATATTGTGTGTTAATGTGAATGTTAAGATTGATTATGGATAGAATCACTTTGCACTGAATATTTAAGTTTGGGGATTTGATGGGGGTTTTGAAATTGAGGATTATAAGTGGGATTGTCCAGCTAACTTAGGCCAAGACTTGTGTTTTCCTTGTGGACTTAGTTGCGGATGTTAGGTGTAGTTGAGATTAGTAAACCTTAGTATAAGGTTACTTTGTGGCTTATTTAATGATGATGTATTTTTCCTTGGATAATGATATTTGGGCCTGTGGAGATGCTATTTTCATTTAGACATGATGTTAGGACTTTAGAGATGTTATTTCCTCTTAGACATGATGTTAAGCCTATGGAGATGTTGTTTTTTCTTACACATGATGTTAGGCCTATTGAGATGTTGTTACCTCTTAAACATGACGTTAGGCCTATAGAGATGTTATTTTCTCTTAGATAAGACATTGGGTCCTTAGAGATGATTTTCCTATTAGTTATGATTATTGGGCCTGTAGAGATGATATTTCTCTTAGATATGATAATTAATATGGAGAGGTGACATTCTTCATAGTCGTGATGTATGACTTACAGTTATGAGATGATTATATGTTTTTGATATTATGCCTCATAGATATGAGATGATTAAATTCCTTTTAATATTATGCCTCCTAGATGTGAGATGATTATATGCTTATTGATATTATGCCACCTAGATATGATATGATTATATTGCTATTGATATTATGCCTCCTAGATGTGAGCTGATTATATGCTATTTTATAGTATGCCTCCTAGATATGAGATAATTATATGCTTATTGATATTATGCCTCTTATATGGAGATGATTTTAGATATGCTACTTCTTATAATATGTTCATCGATAAAAGTTTTGGATATGTATATGGGACTAAGGCCATGATTATGATGTTGAGATTATTTCGGACACGTTATTCGGCCAAAAGCTGCGTTATGCTATCGATTGGATATTCGGGAAGTGTTTATCCTTGTAAAGGATATGGTTGTAAAATATGGATATATATGTATATGTTTATGTACAAATCTCTCTCATATAGGATGGATGAAGGCGCGGTATAACTCTTACTATTCCACTAATTGAATTCTGGTGATGGAATGCATAGATTTGGTACATTCTTGATTATTGTACTTTTATTGATGTGATTCAAACTGAAATACGATCTTATAATTGTTCGTCCCAAACAAGGTTTAGGCTATGTGGGAGCTAGTTATCTATTAAGTGACTAGTACTTGATGGCTAGAAATCTAATGTACTAGTTAATGAACCTTATCTAGTTGAAATATAATAGCTAGAAATTATGGATGATACGTGGCTAATGATGATAATAGGGTTAGTGTTGGTGAAGATTTGTTGCTATTGATAACTACATTTATGATGTCTATTAGTTGTTAAATAAGGATTTGTGTATTAATAATGATAGATAATAAAAGATGTTAGTTGATAGACAAATAAAGTGTATAAATAATGGTTAGTGATCTTTTCTAGATGGTGAATAGTGAGATTATGATGGTTAGAAATGAACATTTGTTAATTGGCAATTATGGTCTAGTGGTGAATCTTGACTAGGCACTAGATATTGCCTATTTAGTGAATAATGATTATCTGAACAAATAGTTAGGCTAATAAGCAAAGGTCATTTGCATGATTCGACCTTATCACTTACTTTGGTGTTGGGATATTTTGACCCTTTCTACACTTTTGTAATGATTTAGTCTCGAAGATCATTTAGAGCAACAGACTTATAGATTTACACTCTTTCAGCCACGGCTTGAGTCTGTGCACTTGTTATATATCTATATAAATGTATTGATAATTATGATGATATATAAACCTAGTTCAAGTTTGGAGGATACTGTTGTGATGATATTGATACCCGATAAGGAAGAAGGATACTGTGATGATATATTGATACCCAAAAAGGCCGAAGGTTGATTATGCTAATGATGGTCATGATGATGACAGTTATGATGGATATGGTTATGATGATGATATTGTGATATTAACTGTGTACCTTACATTCATTCCTGCATGTGCATCGCTTATCACTGGTGTGTGCCTATGTCTATCAGTCAATATGGAATGGTTTCATAGATATGGTTGATGAATAAACCTTGTGTTATTGTATATTGAATGACTCTTCTGAGCCTGGGCGATCAGGGTACACATATTCTTATTTAACTATTTAGTTGTCAGGAGTTACCGATTATTGGCGTTGTTATTGATATTATTATTATCATTGTATGATCATTATTATGGCTAGCTTATGACAGATTGGTCGTTGATCTGATATCGAGATTTGAGGTATGTTTTTGGCCTCTTCTATCTTATTATTGTATTGTTATGTACGATTATTTCAGGTCTATCCATGTGGATTAGAAGCCCTGAGTAATATAGAATTAAATCCTGGTAGGTTTATAATGAGGTCTTGGAATGAGGATATGATGATCTAGGTTTTGGTTTGAGGTAACCTCATGTTTATATGTATACATATATATATATATAGCTATTTTACTACCGTATGTCCCTTTCTTCATTTGTCTATATTGTATATTCGTTCCTTGGCCTTGTATATTGCTATATATCTTTCTTTCACTCTTTATTATGTGTATTGGACTGGGATATATGGTATAGTATTGACGTCTATTGAATGTGGCTAGAATAGGATAGTTCACCCTGATACTTTCTTAGTCTTATTATGTTAGATTCTTGGACTTGAACAGGATCATTATCCCTTATTATCTCATTGGCTTGTTATATGATTTTTGACCCTTGGGTGTAGTTTCCATTCTATTTGTATGTGGTATATATCTTCTTTATCTTGGTGCTCAGTTGGCAGTTGTTTACTGAGTACTATTTGTTTAGTCCTCATACTACACTTCTGTATCCTGCAGATCATACTACGGGTTATCACCATTGATGTGTGTGTCGTTTAGAGCAGTCATGGTTCAGAGACTCAGAGTGAGCTCCTGACGTTCGAAGTATCTCTTATTTCTCTCTTATGTATTGGACTAGTCTCTATGTTATATTTGGTGATAAGGTGTATCAGAGGATCTCCCTTGATATTTTACTTTTTTACTCTTATTATGTTAGAAGCTCTTATAATGATACTACCAGTTTTTGGGATTCTATTATGTATTGATCTTTATTTCATTAGTCCACATTTTTCCTTATATTATTGAGTAGTCCGTTACTAGCCATTTCAAATTAAGGGTTGGCTTGCCTTCTGGTGGATTATGGTAGGCACCATCATGACCTGATAAATTGGGTCGTGACACTAACGACCATTTCTGTCATTAGGTATAAACCTTCCATTGTAAATTCCATGTTAAAATTTCTCCCAATTTTGAAGTTATAAATTTTAGGCTAAGTTAGTTTCGAGCAAAATCATAAAGAGGTACGATATTGGAAAATTTAGGAATGAATTAGGGAAGTTTGGTGGTGTTTGATTTGATTTCTACTTAGCTTACACGATAAGGAACTAGTAGAAATTTACAAAATCAAATATGGGTTACTAAAACTCCTGAAATTGATATTAGCACAACATGTATTGTTTGAAATATCTTGAGTTTAAAGCATATTGCAAAAATTGAGATTTATGGGGAAACTAGACATTCTGTCCCATTGACTCTTCTATAGCAGCATCCAAGTTACTATAGCGGGGAAATTTCCCCTATAGTGATGGTCAAACCCAATCAACGACTATTGTAACAGCAGGTGCCGCCATAGCGACAGTAAAAGTCACAGATTTATTTAATTTTCCATTAAAATGATTTATTTTTCTAAAACTCAGTTAAGGATAGAGGAGGGGAGATTTGGGGCGATCTTCACCAGATTTTAATTGTTTAGCTTCGTTAAGGTACGAATATCATCTCCATTAACAAGTCTTTGATAATTAAGACTTAGAATTGCTAAATTACGGGGTTCAAAAAGTGTTTTTGAGCTGATTTTAGTTGTCTTCTTGTTTAAGGTGAAAATTAAGTAATAAGTTATTGAGTTTTGATTATTAAGAGTTAATTTATCCCTACATTCTGTTAATTCACTAATTTATCCATGAAATTGGTAGTTTTAGGTGAATTAAGGAAGGAAAGCCCTAGGACGAAAAGGAAAGAATCATGAACTTCAACTTAGGGGTTAGGTGTGAGTTATAGCTCCCAACATGGTAGGTCTTTTCATTTATTATATGTTTATATGCGTGTTGTAGACCAAGAGCAAGCAAAAAATATACGAAAGGGCAAAGCTCCTGCTTAGGGGAGTTATGCAAGCTTGGTTCGAGGTAGGTGATGATATTATAGTTTAATCAAATTTGATCAATATGTGAATATTAACTACCTTATAGTATGAATTATAATGCATGTTGTTTGGTTTGGTCAATGCAAATAATCTTACGTTATTGTATGATTTTGCCCTACCTTATTATTTAATGTGGAATGTTTCGGTAATTGAAACGTTCTCGCGGGTTATGAAAAATAAGGTTGGCAGACACTTGTGTCTGGGGTCTTGGTACATAGACAGAATTGTCCCCTATAGTCCATAGCTAAAGGGTGGTGTATTACCCATAGAGTATATGTACAAGGGTTAGGTGATTTTGATGCTTCCATGAGGGAATCAGGAAATATATTTATACAGTCAACAATTTGTATAATTTTTGTTGACTAATCTCAACTTGGCTTGAATGAACTTGAGTTGGTGTATACCGATCTATTTCGTTGTTACTAAATTACCCGTAATAAATTCATGAAAATTCTTAATTTTATTCCTCAATATTAACTTGAGTCCAAATAGCCAATATTTTATTTATCATGTCACCTCAAGCTTTCTGCAAAGATTTTGGCCTTGCGATGTGTCTAGATAGACTCAATCCCAATAAATTTAATTATTCATGAGTACTATTATCAATAATTTATTTTGAAAGTTCTTTAGGTATGAATTAAAGTCGTACAATATCCCTAACAAAAAGTTAATTAAAAAATTTTCTTAGCGATGGGGTTTCAATATGGCTTTCTATTAGAGCCAACTTAAAATACCTATATCTTCTAGAATATAAAGATTTAGGGGATCCAATACTCACCAAATTAAATATCTCTAATTTCTCTTTCCAATTCAATAAAACGTTTGTCAATCCGAGTTCGGAGCAAAAAAATTATGATTGTTTTACCAAGCATTCTCCAAACTAAAATGGGAATTTTGTTGTAGCGAGAATTCTTGTGGTATTTAAATCAGTTTCAACTGTCTTTCAAGTCTAAAAACTCAAACTTTATTTTCCAACCCTAGAGAGGTTATTTTCAAAGTTTAGGGTGAAAGTCCTTCCTTGAGATAAGTTTTTTCATCATCTTCTTGTATTTTTTTTTTATGTAAGTGGACTTGCATTCCCTACTTAATTGTATCCTTGAGATTGATTGTGTGACATGTACTTGGAGAAGTGAAACTCTATACTTACATGCTACATATTGGTCTACTCGCTTTGTTTATAATTGTTTAAATCATAACTTACCCGATTAACTAGTCATTATTCGTTAAAGTTGTAAGGGAGTGGTTAGTTGTTAGCCCGAGAGTTTAGTATGAGTTTCCTATGATTAATGCTCCTATAGATGTGGATAATGGGAAAGGTAATGTGAATAAAGGGATAACAGTGATGGTTTAGTGTTGGATTGTGGTTTATAGTATGAATTAATAAGGCTAGACTATGCTAGTGATAGATATAATCTCATTAATAGAGTTGGGAACTGCAAAATAATATAGGAAAAGTGTTATAATGATATTATAGCCTTAATGATTATTTTCCATTTAATATGTCATGATTTCTTTTCTTTGATTCTATTTTATGATTATGTGAACTAACACTGGTCAACCGATGATGCCTACAAGTACGTGTGTTGGTTCTAACCCTACTCTTCTACATCCCTTCTTAGAGTGTAGACCGAATTCAAGTTAGTTGTAGTTTCTCGATGGATGATGATATTTAGCACTAACTCTGCACTTCCTTACTAAAAGATGTTCGATTCTTTATGTTATTTATTTTACTTTAAGTCTATTTTGTAATAGGTAGATCTTGTACATGTCTGACAAGGTCTTGGGGTAGTGAAGGGCAGTTGTAAGAAAATTTGAAAAGTTTATTTTCTTGGTATTTAATTTACTTTGTTATATTTAATTGAATATTCTCTAAAAAAAGAAGTCTTCCACATATTTTTTATTAGGTAATAAGTCTTCTCCTAGCTACTTAGGATAGCATAGGTGCCCACATGATCAATTAGTTTGGGTCATGACATGGTGATAATATGTTGACTTATTGATTGAAATTCTAAGTTGGTTATTTGATACTTGTGATAAGAGTGTGTTAGTTGAGCATGGATTAATTTGTTGTATTATAGTTTAGTTAAGTGTCCATATTCTCATCTTGCGTTGGCCAAATAACCCTACCAGACACTGTTATTTTCTTGTGTGTTGATACTACACCTGCTCTTACTTTTGTGAGTGTAATGCATATTCCAAAGGTTCCTACGAGACCTTACTAGTGATTCCAATGGTTGACTTTAGATTTCAAGGTGAGCGTCATATCTGGGATACCATGAGATCTTTCCTATATGGCATACTCCTTTATGTTGAACATTATGCAGTTTCTTTTAGTTTTGCAGTTGCATCCCATTTTGGACAATCATAGATGTTTTGGTACGGACGACATTAGGGTCCTAGGGATGGTTTTGTTCTGTTTAAGTACAATATAATATTTTGAAATTCATTTTACTTTTGGTTTTTTCTTAGACTTGAATAACTATTGATGGATTAGTTTTATTATTTCTTTTAACTATTGATTTTAAGATGGTATTTTGTGAAGATGATTTTCCCACCAGGTAAGTAGTGTGGGTGCCACTTATGACGGGTTTGGTCATGAAAAATTTGGTATCAGAACCTAGGTTCATCGATTTCATCGTACCAAAATAGTTTCAGTAGAATCTCACAGAAGTGTATAGAGACGTCTAGAATTTCCTTCGATAGGCTATAGGACTTTAGAAAATCTTTCATTCTTGTTTCTTTTATATTATAATTTTATTTCAAATGGTATCTAGCATCCTAAATTAGTGTCTAACTTCTTCATTCTTTTGTTCATAGATGGTGAATACTAGGTCTAACAGAGCCCGAGAAACAGCCTTTACCTCGATCCCTCCAAGTGGAGAGCTAGCCATAAGGGAATTAGGACGATTAAGGAGGAGAGATAGGATAGGAAGGGGATGAGCTACACCTTCCAAGGGTGGACCTCGGGCAACTGCTAGCTAGGATCCTTAAGGTTCAGTATCCCCCTCACCTCAGGAATATATTGAGGAAAGAGAAATAATAGAGGAGCAAGGAGTAGAGACCCAGGTGGTGGAACCAACTAGGTTTGTAGCCTTACCTCTTATGTCTAATAAGGTTATTCAACTGGTGTTAACTTTCTAAGTGGATTGGCTGAGGCTGCACCCACTCCTACTGTATTGATTTTTCAGGCTCCAATTCTTTGCCCTACTATTGCTATGTCTCCTAGGATAGATAAGGCTTCAGGAACTGATGTTTTTCCTCATCCAATTTTTCATTTTGTGATAACTAGAATGGAACATGGTTTTTGACTAAGTTCTTGAAGATGAAACCACTTATTTTCTAGGGTACTAATTCTAAGGATGTTTTTGAGTCCATCATTGACTGTTATGAGAGGTTGCATAAGATGGAAATTGTCCAATAAGTTTGTAGATTTCCATTGGACAAGGATGCTAAGCAATGGTGGTGGGTATACCTTGAATGTCGGTCGTTGATTTTACCTCCATTGACTTGGGAGTAGTTTCATCACCTATTTTTATAGAAGTATGTGCCATGAGCCCTCCAGCATTATATGAATGCTGGGTTTTTCGCATTGGAGCAAGGTGATATATTAGTTGCAGCCTATGATATGAAGTTCCATGTTTTTTCCTATTATGCTACTTAGTTGTTGGCTACTGGGGTAGAGAGGATTCAACACTGCATAAAGGGTTTAAATAATGATCTTCAGGTTTTATTTGTGCATATGAATTCTGCAAGGAAGGGGTTCAATAAAGTGTCAGATTATGTGAAGAAGTTGGAGGGGGTTACGTAAGCGGGTCACACTAAGATGTTAGCCAAAAATACTCGCAATGTTGGGAATTTTAGTATGTCTTACTGTAAGGGCCACATTTAGTAGAGCTATTCAGTCATCCGATTTAGTTAGACTTGCCAACTTCTACTGTGGTTCTAACTGAGGTTTCTTCTCAGGCACATGTTATTAGGGACCAAAGGGCTTTTTACTCTTCTACCATTCAACCCTCTCTTGAGCAAGGATATTATTATTGTGATGTTATTGGTAACTTTAATAGGGAGTATCTTATGAGACAAGTAAATGCATAGGCGCAGCAGTAGAGTCGAGCTACTATTCCAGCAGGTAGAGGAGGGAAAGGTAATGGCAAATCATCCACATGGTGGACAAGGAAATTAGGTAGGTATTTAGGGTGTTTGAGGAAATGGCAATGCAAGAGGAGGAGCGCAATCAAGGAAGGAGTTAACTCAAATCATGATCGGGCTTATTGTTATACTTTTTTGAGAAAAGCTGATGCCTAGGCTTCTGACGCGATGATCACAGGTACTCTTTCTATTTTTGATAGGATGGCATCTATTTTATTTGACCTGGGGTATACTTACTCTTATGTATTTGTTCAGTTTATGGTGGGTCTAAATCTAGTTTGTGATATACTTGATTACCCTATTAATGTGTCTACTCCGATTGATGAGTTTGTGGTAGTGACCCATGTTTATCATTCCTATTATGGGTTGATTAAGCATTTTCAAACTTGGGTAGTCTTAATTATTTTGGATATGCTAGAATTTAGTGTGATTCAGGGTATGACCTGGTTATCTCTATATCACATTATTTTAAGTTGTAATGCTCAGACAGTGACTCCAGCTATTCCTAGAATGAATGAACAAGAGTGCAAGGGAGTGTCTAAGACCAATTCGATGAGAATTATATCATTTTTCTAGGCTAGAAGGTTAGTGGGGAGGGGTTGTTCAACTTTTTTAGCTCATATCCAGGATGTGGGTATGGGGTCCCCTTCTATAGATTCAGTTTTGGTAGTTCCTAAATTCTAGGATGTGTTTTCTTCAGACCTACTGGGGGTGCCTTCGGATATATATATGGATTTCTATATTGACTTTGATTCAGGCTCTCTCCCTATATCAATTCCTCCCCATCGAATAGCTCCAGCAAAGTTGAGGGAGATCTAACTCAATTGCAGAAACTACTTGATAAGGGTTTTATTAGTCCAAGTGCTTTACGTTGGGGTGCACCCATCCTTTATTTTAAGTAGAATGATGATAGTACGAGGATGTGCATTAATTATAGACAATTAAATAAGGTTACTATCAAAATAAATTCCCCATGCCTTGCTTAGATGACTTGTCTGACCATTTACAGGGAGCAATGGTATTTTCTAAAATTGATTTATCACCGGGTTATCATCAATTGAAAATTAGATCGGAGGATATACCAAAGACGACTTTTAGAACTCGATATGGACATGATGAGTTTCTGGTGATGTATTTTCGGCTAACCAATGGCCATGCAACATTTATGATCTTGATAAATAAGTCTTTCGGGCTAAACCAATGCCCATGCAACATTTATGAGCTTGATAAATGATATCTTTAAGTCGTTCTTGGACTCTTTTTTATCATGTTTATTGATTATATTCTAGTTTCCTCCAAGAGTAAAAGTACCTAAATTCAAAACAAAAGTCACATTCAAAACAAAAACTCTCATTTCAAGTACCTACACTTAATCAATTTCAAGTTACTAAGTCACCTCCCAAGTTACCAAAATAAACTACATACAAAATAAAAATTCACCTTTCAAGTACCCACACATAATCAATTTCAAGTTACTAAGTCACCTCACAAGTAACCAAACTTAAATACATTCAAAATAAAAATTCTCATTTAAAGTATTTACACATAATCAATTTCAAGAGACTGAGTCACCTCACAAGTTACCAAACTAAACTATATTCAAAACAAAAATTCACCTTTCAAGTCCCTTCACTAAATCAATTTCAAGTCACTGAGTCACCTCCCAAATTACCAAACTACACTACATTTAAAATAACAATTCACATTTTAAGTATCTACACTTAATCAATTTCAAGTCACTAAGTCACCTCACAAGTTACCAAACTAAACTACATTCAAAACAAAAATTCGCCTTTCAAGTACCTACACTTAATCAATTTCAAGTCACTAAGTCACCTCC
>NC_061111.1:220621426-220634022 GCF_002878395.1 Capsicum annuum | reverse complement strand
ACCTCCCAAGTTACCAAACTAAACTACGTTCAAAATAAAAATTCACAATTCAAGTACCTATACTTAATCAATATCAAGTCATTAAGTCACCTCCCAAGTTATCAAACTAAACTACGTTCAAAACAAAATTCAAAATAAAAGTTCACCTTCAAGTAACTACACTTAATCACTTTCAAATAACGTATTCTTTTATAGTATAACTCAAACAATTGAACGTGTAATAAAGCAAATAAGTAGAAGTGTCGCATATCCCTCTCACACCATATAATCATCACAAAATTCCTATCGCTTTCAAGGCCTTCTACAGTGAACAATCCCAAACTAAACTACATTTAAAGACTTCATTATAAGAAAATAGAGAAAGATCAACTTAACTTTGCTTGGCCTAAATTAAAGAGAAATAGATAAGTGGTCACCAAAAAATAGCAAAGCAATCCTTTTCTAAATACGGATTTTGTCAAACAGTAAAATTATTAGAAAGAATAATCATTGGCTTAAACAATTTCAACAATTTAGTAAAATCACATTTATGACTTTGATTCCGACTAACAACAACACTAACATATCCAGTACAATCACACTCAATTTTTAACCTCAAATAAGTATAAAAGACACAAAAACAACAATTAGGAAGAAGGTAACTAACAAGTGATCACTAACTTTATCACTTAGATCCACCATCTTGGATCACAATGAGTAAACTTCACCAACAATTAAGCAAAACTTGTTTAGTAAAACAACTAATAAACACTTAATTTTCACCTCAATCAAGTAAAAAGACCCCAAATAAGCTCAAACCACACTTGTTTTTTGAGCAAAATTACTTCAAACTCAACAAGGAAGTAGCTACATCACCCAAAACAAGATGTATCAAGTAAAAAATTGGCCCAAAACACAAGCTGAATCAAGTAAAAAGAACAACAATTAATTCATACTCATATTTCTAAAACTTAAAATAGCAACTAGGGTTGTATGTCATTTAGTAACCGAGAGGGGAAGAGAAAGTTAACTGAGAAGAAGAGAACAACGTACATATGTGTGTGGATTCGCCAAAGGCTGAGCTGCCGAAGTTCGCCGTCGCCAATTTAGAGTCATTGTGTATGTGTGTGTTGTGATCTATGTTGGTGTGTGTTTTGCAATATATTTGTATGTGCATTGGTGGGTTAGTGGGTGGGTGTTATTTGGATAAGTTGGGTCGAGTCGGAATAAATTTACTTAATAGATTTTTTTTTATTTTCAGAAAAACCGACCATATGTGGTCGGTTTTTACAAAATTATTGACAAAATAAAATATAAGTGTTCGATGTACTTTTGAAAAAGTTACTATGGGAAAACGATCACATGTGGTCAATTTTTTTTAAAAAATTAAATCATATAATTAGTTATTTTATTATCATATTAACACGAGTAGTATATTTCCTCAATCGTATAATAATATCAATGCATTCTACAAAATAGGATGAATATTTTTATTAATTAGCTTTTAAATACAATATTATAAATAATATAAGAATAAAAAAGGTTAATTAAGATTGGGTTGGGTCGGTTCATTAACGTGTATTACCAAAATACACAGTTGATTTATTTTTAAAAAAAATATATCATTCGAAAAATGAACACTTCTGGTTAATTTTGATTAAAAAATTAAAATTTTAATAAATTGTATAATATTTATAACAACATCCAAATAATTTAATGCAATGTGTGTGTGTGTATATATATATATATATATATATATATATATATATCAGATAATTAGTTATTTTATCATCACATTAATACGAATAGTATATTTCCTCAATCGTATAATAATATAAATGAATTTTGTAAATTCCGATAAATTTTTGGTTAATTATCTTTTAAATATGATATTGTGTATGTGTGTGTGTATATATCTATATATATATATATATACCTCGTAATACAGCATGTTAATCAGATAAATTATTGATTACTTGTCTTACATTATTACAACTTCAACAATATACGCATGTCTACATTAACACAAAATAGAATATTTATTTCCTCAATAGTATGATATTAACGTATTATTAAAAATATTTTGATATATAGATTCAGTTATCTAGCTTTCGATTACTGCATAAGTCACTACACAAGATATACGTATATATAAATATATTCAATTAGCTATCAGCTTTCAAATACGTACTATATACATCACATACAAAATTTTACTACCGCATAATAATATACAGCGTATTTCACATATACATGAATTATCGGTTAGTTTATCTTATGTCATTAATATAATTTCACTATATAATATGTATATACTATATATATACCTATACATACACACATATACACACACTATCGACTATATCAAGTTCTAAATAGTTTTATCCAATGCATACGTACACGAGTATATTATCCAATAATATAATGTGACGTATTTCATATACATACTTTTATGAGTTATCGATTAATTTGATTAGCTTACATTAATATTATTTTAACGTACGGTATATTATTATTCTGTCGTTTCAAATCAAGGTATTCAATATATTTGGATAGATTCTACTAGTGTTTTACTACATCGTTCATCGATCTATCACTACATCATATATATATTTATATAAAGATATTTATATATATATATATGAACTCTTGAATGCGTACTATATACATAACATCCACGAGTATATTACCTCATAACAAAACACATTCATTATATTCTGATAAATTATCAGTTATATATGTACGTTACATTATTATAACTACAATAGTAGCATAATATCATTATCTCAACGGTATGATATATATACAGATATTCATTATACAAAGATTATGCAAGTTTAACGTCATTTAACCTATATACGAAGGAAAATATTTATTTTATATATTGAAACATAAGTAAAAGATAAAGATTATGTTCAACATAATTTATTTATTTTATTTGATATATACTTAAGTATAATTTTTTTACAAAATTTAAGATTGATTAATTTTTATTATTATTATATTGGTTATCGACTATGTGTGATCAGTGTAATAAAATAATATATTTGATTTTGCATATAATTATTTATTAGTAAAAATTGACCACAAATTGTCTCTTTTTTAAAATATTTTATTTTTTTAATATAAAAGCGACCACAAGTGGTCGGTTTTCTAAATAATTTTCTTTTTTATATTTTTTTAATTTCAAAATCGACCAAATGTGGTCATTTTTATAAAATATTTGAAATTTAATTTGTAAAATAAAATCGATCAGAAGTGGTCTCTTTTTAAAAATACTTTTTAATTATATTTTTTAAATGAAACCGACCACAAATTTAATTTTTAATATAAAACCAACAACAAGTGGTCGCTTTTTAAAATTAATTTTTAATTATATTTTTTTATAAAACCGACCACAAGTGATCGCTTCATTAAAATTATTTTTTTTATTTTTTTAATTGCAGACTGACTATTGTGGTAGCTTTTATAAAATATTTTAAATTTAATTTGAAAATAATACCGACCACAAGTGGTCACTTTTTAAGTAATTATATTTTTTAAATAAAACTGACCACAAGTGGTCAGTTTTTAAAAATTATTTTTTTACTTTTTAATTCCAAAAACCGACCACTGTGGTTGGTATTTTTAATTTTATTTATTGTTTTAAAATAAATAATAATTAATATAAAAATTATTGAAATGATTATTTTAGAATTTTAAATTTCTTTTTTTAAAAAAATAATTATTATTTTTTAAAAAATAAAAACCGACCACATGTAGTCAGTTTTTTTGCGATCACATGTTGTGGCTAGTTTTTTGTGGTCGAAAAAACTGTCTTTTTAAGTAGTGGATAAAGTTTTACTTCATGCTAAGCCTTGCTCCCTTTTTTGGCATGACATGTTTATATGTATATGTATGATTATGTGCATTTGCTTGAATGGTTTTGAAAATGTGGTTCATGGCATTATTTTATCCCCTACCCTTGAGTTACATGCTAGTGCTTAAACTACTAACTATCTCTGGGTGTTGTATCACCGCGTGATATAGGCATCGGAGATACTTCTACTTTTTTTTGCTCAGTGTTAGGTGGTTTGGCATGGTTTTTCGGTCGTTGTGGTGAAGTGGTGAGCTTCAACTATCCAGATGACTTCGTCATTTCATTAGTTTCCTTTCATAGACTAGAATTGAAGAGTTTATATTAATATTATCATCGTCATTGTCATTGTCATTGTCAGAGTCGGGGACATGTCCCGACACTTTCTTAATTTTGATATTGTTAGAAGGCTTTGTGGATTACTGTGGACTTGGGTGATGTTGGTTAGTTGTTTTTGATCGGTTACCGGTTATTGGTTATAGACATGTCTTAAATTCTTTGAGTTTATCTTATGTTGTCTTGTTATATGTTGGAAATTAATCTGACATTGAGGGTATGATGTTCTATTTGGTTAGGCGCAGGGGTAGTCTCTGGTTCTTGTTGGACTTGAGATACCCGTCACGGCCAGGTCCTAATTCGGGTCGTGACATATGCTTTATTTTCTTGATCAATATAAAGTATTTATATAGTTTGTGGTTAATCATTTATAGAATAAAGAAGATCGAATTTATGAATATCTTCTTTTGATTCCCTGATATGGCGATTTCTCTAAGATAGGTGTGAAGTGGGTTCAAGAGTTCGCTTTGTCCTACTATTTTCGAACCCATATTACAGCTTATTTTTTTGTGTTTCTTTCTTCCAGTTTCTTAATTCAAATATAAAGCTCTTTTTGAGAGATCATACTATTTTAGCGTTTCTTTTTGTCCTTCATTACTATAAGAAATATAAAATTATGAAACACATAAAAGTTTAGTGTATTAACCTACTACAAAAATTGTTAAAGTTACTTAAAAATTGTTAAAATAACCTACTAAAAAATTGTTAAAGTACGTACCCTACTGATTAGTGACTTTAAACTAAGAGTTGTCTATGGATGAAACGAGTTGCCTGATGTGTTCCAAGGAAGCAATAAAACAGGAAGTAAAGAACACAATAATTTTTACGAGAAAACACCCGGCCCAAAAAGGTGTAAAGAATCACGATCTATACCTCTATAGGATTTAACCCCAACTTCATTAAATAATTCTGAGCCTCAACAACAACTGATTAAAAAATTCTTGTAACCAACAACTAGAAATTATAAACTTTAATTCCTATAACTCAATAACTAGGAATCATAAACTCTATTTCCTATAACTCAACAACTAGGAATCATAAACTCTAATTCCTATAACTCAACAATCACCCTTGACTATTGAACCCACTTCGAGTTATCCCAAACTTGAAGTTAACTCAGCTTAGTATTGTTCCTAAACATTCAATCTAGGAAAGCAATAAATTACAACTCAATAAGAACAATACATTTAAACTGACTAATGAACTATAAAGATTAATCTTGTGAAACAGGTACATCAATCTGTTCCTTTATACTGGCAGCACTTGAATCTTCAGTCAGAATACTCTCAATTATGAACTTTCTCAATTTGCTCGTGTTTAGCCTTTTCTCTCTTTGTAAGTACGCAAGTTACTCTGAATGATACATCTTCTATTTAAGCACAACTCTCCAACGAGTTATTCTTTAATTCAAACTCCTTCATTCAAACTCTTGATCTAACAAAGAGTCATAGTATGTTTCCTATCTTGCGTAGACTTCTTCAATCTACAAAATTTTTCTCTTTCTACACATAGGACTCTTCAGGATATGCTCAGAAGTGAAACTTCTTTTTTCCATAGGATTCCTTTTTCATCTCAACTTGTTTTCCCTTTATCATCAAGTGTTTGAATCCAATTCAACTTCTTCAAATTAGCATATGTTTATTTCCTTTAGTTTATCAGAATTAGTCACTCATTTGGTTCTAGATTTCTTTCACCCTTGTCTTTAATCATCGATGATTTTGCTACAAGTTCAGCTACATGAGACAGTGTGTCTGTGAACCAGCTTAACTAACATATTTCAAATCACTTTTTCAGTTTGTCAGTCATCAAAACTACATCGTACCCAACAAATTCCCCCTTTTTAATGATGACAAACTTCTTGTCTTTGTGCATTCAAACATCTTCACTTGTAGGCACTAAAGTATAAAACACTAAAATGAAACAAGTTAGTCAATGGGTTATAAACATTGCACAACCCTCTTAGCCTCCCCCTTTTGGCATCATCAAAAAACCATTTTATTATAATAATATACTAGCCAAAGAAATTTGTTATGCTAGTTTTGGCCACTGGGGCTATCACGAAAATAATTAGACAAAAACTTTAGCCAACATAGTAATGTGTTAAAGAGAGAAAAAATATGAGTCAATTTAGCAAAAATAACCATTCCATTTAACTAATAGAGCATGTTCCACATTAAACGTAAGCTAGTACTGAACAAAGCAAAACAACTGAGCATTAATAAAAAAATATGGTATAAAAGTAGGACATGGCTAAAGTTACGAATAGTGAGAAGCTAATGAGGAAGGTGGAACAGGTGTTATCAACTATGTCAATTGACGAATCACTTCAACATTTTCATCCCTCTATCAATCAAGGCGAAGCTTCAAAGTCATGCTCCTAGTCTTAAGGACCTCTTATTCCACTTCATGACTGTCGTGTGCAGCTTCTAGTTCAGATTTTTTTCTCAGCTAAATTATTTCTTTATTATCAACCATTTCAAATGAGTGTTAGCCCTCTTTATTAAAACAGGTAGGACAACATGATTCATCTATTCAAGAACATCCATTGTTGTTTTATAAGTCAAACCTGAACTAGGACTGAGAAGTCCCCAAAAAAATAGCCAATTAGGAACTAAAAGGGAGAGCATGTCCCTTTTCATTCTTCAGAAACATATGTTGCATGTGATTGATGCTAAAGTTTGTCAAATTCATTGTACAAAAACTGATATTTTAGTTGAGAGAGAAGAAGGAATTTCTGGTGTAGAATTAACACACTTGTGTACAACCATTTGGAGAGAGTCAAAAAAAATTTGGTCAACCAATTCATCATCATCATAGAAAAAGCGGAGGATGAAATGAAAGGAATGGAACAGGTGTCCTCAACTATTTCAACTTAGACCGCCTATGCTTATGTCAGTGTAGAACATACCTAATAAGAAGAACTTTGTGGTCACAATTGCTTGCTTGTACCTATTTTTCTACACAATCTAATACAAAATTAGGTTAGAAGAGTCAAAAATCTAGAATTGGTACACAAAAATAAATGTGCAAGACTGAATCGAATAACATTTTAGCTAATAAGATTAAAAGGGAAAATAGTTATTCTAGTCAATCATTGAGGGGAGTTGATGCAATTTTAATCATCCCCAAGTCTAACCTATTCCTTTCAAAATGTTCTCTACTTAGTGTTGTTGGTTCTTCTCCAGTCAACTAAGTAACTCACATAGTCAACATTTTTATATCCCTCAAGAGTGAAATTTGCTTTCCTTTGATTACCATAGTCTCAAGCCATTGATTCCCATGAGATATCTAAAGATTCTTATGCTTTTATAGAAGTTCTAATGCTATTAAAGATCTGTGTTCTATTTGTGGTAACCTGGGACATCCAACTACTAAATGTCCAGTTATAGCAAAAAGAAAATCAAGAAGTATAAACATAGCAAACGAATCTGGTTCTATGTTAGCACAAACTAACAAGAAAGACAAAACTGGTCAGAGAAACAGGTCACATAGCCTATTGCGTCGATGGGATACAAGGTACCTCATATATCTTTTTTCTCATAAGAAATGACCCAATCTTGTCTGGGTTCCTAAAGTTAACTCCTAATTTGTTTTGTAGGTGAGAGTAAAAGGAGGCAAGTAAAATTAGTACATGGAATGAGTTTTCTCAAGGCATAAGACTGGAAGCAAATAAAGTTCCTTTCACTTACCACATTTAAAGAGGAAATGGATCTTTTGAAGATGGTAAAAAGAGCACCATTACTAGATTTGAAAAGATTGAGAGAACTAAAACAAAAGCCTTTTTAAAGATGGTCAGATTTGGAGTGCTCGTATAAGGGGGAAGCAAGAGAGATTCTCTTTTTTTAAAAAAGAAAAAATAAAAAAAATAAAAAAGGAGGATGACAGTAAAACTGATGAGCATGCACAGGAACGTTTTCTACTACCTGGTTCACCTGTTGGTCAGACTGAGAGCATATTGACAGGGGAAACAACAAATTAAGAAATTGATGCATCAATAACACCAACATAAGTTGCTGATAATTTTGTTGGTAGTTCAAAAGAATTGGTGTTGTCCCAACCCAACTTTTTCATTGCGAGTTCTTTGACCTATCTTATGAACAAGTCTTGAAGAATGTGTCCATCTATTATCTCTTTCAAGATCAAGTTTCAATTTAGAAACTTCTTGACTTAGTTGACTAACTTTTTCTTTTTCACAAAGGTATTCATGTTTAATATTAGTCAATTCTGACTTAATCCATTCTTGTTCCTCACTCTTGACCTTTTTTTCTTTTTCAGAAAGAGACAGTTTTAGAACTTCAGATTTGAGGGTCAGGTTTGATGAATCAAGTCTGCTAACCTGTTTCTTAAGAGTGCAGTTTTTCTTTTCAATAGTGTTCTTACAAGTTTCTAGATCAATAAAATCAAATTTACAAGATTGTTGAATAACTCATCCCTATCAAAAGTTAATTCTTAAAAATCATCAATTAGAACACTCATTAAGGAAACAAGTTTCTTTTTACAAAATAAATGCAACTTCTCTTTGAGTTCAAGAATACTTACCTCAGAGTTTCCATCATCTTCCTCCATGTCTGAATCTCCAATGGCCATGAGAGCAGTTTCATCATCTTCTGTATCATCTAATTCATCACTTTTAGATGTCCTATTTAGATCTTCCAGGTCTATCTCATGGGTCTTCAAATTACCAACTAACTCATCAAGGGACATTCTAGTAAGATCCTTAACTTCTCTTATGGCTGTAACTTTGACATTCCACTTAGACTTTGTAGGACTCTCAAGATCTTCTCTACCTGTTCCTCGGTAGATAAAACCTTTCCTAGAGATGATAACTCATTTACCAACAAAGTTTTATCATTTCTTGTAGTGGCTCATTTTTCTCCATTTTGAAAACCTCATATTCACTGAAAATTAAGTAATGCAATTTTGAATTTTCTCACTTGGCTAGTGCCTTCATGTGCATTCACTAATGCATCCCAGATTTATTTAGCAGTGTTGCAATTAGACACTCTATTGTACTCGGCTCGACCAAGACCACAAACAAGAATATATTTGGATTTTGCATTCTTTTGTATTGCAACAAGATCTTCTGGGGTGAATTCACTCCTTAACATTTTAATTTGTTCTTTATCCACTAAATTCATGGGAATTGTTAGTCCATCAGTAATTCTATCCCATAATTCATAATCTACACTTTAAAGATATGTTTCTATCCTAGTTTTTCACCAAATATAGTGAGAACCATCAAAAAGTGGAGGTCTAGTAATGGATTGACCTTCACTGTGACCAGTAAGTGGTATGGAATTCATCATAGTGATCTTTGTCTTAGGTGCTAACCCTTTTTAAGACAACCTCGCTCTAATACCACTTGTTAAAGTACGTACCTTACTGATCAGTAACTTTAATGTAAGAGTTTCCTATAGATGAAACGGGTTGTCTGACGTGTTCCTAGGAAGCAATAAAACAGGAAGTAAAGAACATAATAATTTTTACGTGGAAAACACCTGGCTCAAAAAAGTGTAAAAAACCACGACCTATACCTCTACAGGATTTAGCCCCAACTTCACTAAATAATTCTGAGTCTCAATAATGACTGATTACAAAACTCTTGTAACCAACAACTAGGAATTATAAACTTTAATTTCTATACCTCAATAACTAGGAATCATAAACTCTAATTCCTATAACTCAACAACTAGGAATCATAAACTCTAATTCCTATAACTCAACAATCACCCTTGACCGTTGAACCCAGTTCGAGTTATCCCATACTTGAAGTTAACTCAGCTCAGTATTGTTCCTAAACAATCAATCTAAGAAAGAAATAAATTACAACTCAATAAGAATAATATACTAAACTGACTCATAAACTGTAAAGTTTAATCCTATGAAATAGGTTAGTCAATTTGTTCCTTTGTACTGGCAGCACTTGAATCTTCAATCAGAATTCTCTCAATTATGAACTTTCTCAATCTTCTCACGTTTAGCCTTTTCTCTCTCTGTAAGTGCACAAGTTACTCTGAATGATACATCTTCTATTTAATCATAACTCTCTAAAGAGTCATTCTTTATTTCAAACTCCTCCTTTAATCAGAACTCTCATTGCATAGAGTTCTACTTCAAGTGAGACTCCTTCTTCAACTCCAACTCTTTTCTCCTTAGTGTTGTAGTCAAAATCCAACTCTTTAAATCAGCTTATCTTCAAGTATTTTACTCAACCAAAACTTTTTCAATTTCTTACGTTATCAACAACTTGAGTATATCAGAATTAGGCTCGCTCATTCATTCCTGACTTTAAGCAATCTTTGTCTGCATCTATCAGTGAAACCTGAAACCTGTCTTCCTATGCTTTGACCAGCTCAAGTAACATGGTCCATTCATGTGTCATCCATCAAAAACTTCATTTATCTATCAAAGAGTCATTCAATTAGTATGTTTCCTATCTTGCGTAAACTTCTTCAATTTGCAGAATTTTTCTCCTTCTACACATAGGACTCTTCAAGATATGCTCAGAAGTGAAACTCCTTCTTTTCATATGAATCCTCTTTTAACTCAACTTGCTTTCCCTTTATCATTAAGTGTTTGGATCAAATTCAACTTCTTCAAATTATCATGTGTTTATTTCCTTTAGTTTATCGGAATTAATCGCTCATCTAGTTCTTGATTTCTTTCACTCTTGTCTTTAATCATCGATGATTTTGCTACAAGTTCAGCTACATGAGACAGTGTGTCTGTGAACTAACTTGACTGACATGTTTCATATCACTTTGTCAGTTTGTCAATCATCAAAACTACATCGTACCCAACAGAAATGAAAGAAAGAACAATACTACTTCATCCATAAGAGAGTGGAAACATTTGTCTTGCTACTTGTAAATCCCATCCTCTTTTATTATCCAAAAATTTTATAAATTCGAAAGTTCTTTACTCTTTTCATATTATTGGAATAACAAATTTTATAAGGAAGAATATGAGTTCAAATCATCATTGGATGATCAGATCGAATCATGATTTATTAATTATGTTATTTGTTCATCTACTTATTGCATTAAAGTCATAGATATGGCAACAAGGGGAGGTGGATAAGGTATATATTCTGGAAAAAAGAATACAAATCCATTGATATCTCCTCTTATGTTGAGTCCCACAACTAATCAAGCACCATTACCATCTGAATCGACACCAAAAATGCCGCATTCGGTCGCACCAGTCATTAGATCCATACCATCATCATCTTTCATGCTTGATACACCTAGCGATGATATCAACAAGTTCTTCAAACATAGATGATGTTACTCGTATCCCAATTGAAGCCCTCCTTGGAGGGTCAGAGTACAAGTACAATGCCATGTATATTTGTTGGTTCATTTTGTTTCATGCTTATATTGTGCATCAGTTCATCTTTAGAGGGAATTTTTTTTTCCCTTTCAATATGGAAGAACAATGTTTTTGCTGATATATATATATATATAGATAGATAGATAGATATATATAAGCAAAACATATGCTTATCGAGTCTTAATAGTTTTCTTCACATTTTGTCATTAACTGTTCGCCTAGATTCTTTTGATGGATTTGTTGCTTGAGATTAGATGACTCGTACATTTTGTATACATGATCCCAATAGAATAGCTGTAATATTGTTCTCGCTCAATATATTTGCAATATTTTGTTTACGCCTCAAATCCTGATCTGACTTAATTATGAACATGTGTGCACAAAGTGTTATTCTCCTGATTACTTGCTACTATTCTGTTTATAATTTTATCTATTAGATTGGACCATGTTACTTGCTGCTACTCTATTCAGTTTGTGCTCAATATTATTTGTAAATTTTGTGCTTGATGGACCTCGTACTTTGTATATATCTTATTGATTCATTAATTATGTTAGTGTCAGCACATTCTTCAGTTATGTGTTGATGTTCTGTTTAATTTGCTGGCGCTGATCTATGTATATTGCACAATAACAATGGTGCTCCATTATATAATTCAGAGTAACAAAAGTAAACATAAGCTTTAATCTAGAACCAAAGTTGTTAGTTAGATAGAATAATTTTGAATGTAGTCTTTCCGTACACATTAATAGCCAACTTATGACGTGTGTTGTTCCAAAAATAAGTTTAACCATTATCAGACGACATGAATTGACAACGAATAACATCATTTCTTAAAACCACATAGTGACATTCATCAAGCATTTTCACTTCCTTATATAATATTATTTATTACCCCCTATTTTGTGCTAAAACCAGGTAAAGAAACTACTTGAGAAAACTAACTCGCACAAAATGATTCCAAACATGGCAAAAATTTAAAGACATACTAGACGGAAAATTATAGTTGATCAGCCTTGAGCCGGGGGTCTTTCGGAAACAGCCTTTCTACTTCATCAGAGGTAGAGGTATGGACTGCGTACATCTTACCCCCCC
>NC_061111.1:220541892-220618426 GCF_002878395.1 Capsicum annuum | reverse complement strand
AATAAAAATAGATTCACTACAAATATGTACCAAATCTATTATACCTATTTATGTACCGAATCTATTATACCTATTCAATTAAATCCGCGCACCCCCCTACAAATGGTATCGATGTTCCTTCTATAGGTTTATTAGTTCTTAATACTTTTTTGCTATTTTCGGTTAGATTTGCAAACCATAGTTTTACTGATCCTATTAATGTTTTTTCTATATATTCCGGTGCATCTACTATATTGATATTATTATCTAATAATTGTTTTGTCATATATCCTGTCCATAATTGTATTGTTTTTTCTGTATCTATTACACAGTCTAGATCTAAAAAGTTATAATTTTTATTTACTATTTGTTTTGGTATCCATTTATCATATTCATTATATTTTTTAAACTAAACTGAAAATAAAAAATCTGTACATTCTGCAAAAGTTGCAACTTAACATTTTGCATCAATTGAAACAAATACACAACCAAGGTGTAACTCTATTTACAAATCTACAACAACAACAATAAATTTAATATTATCTCAAAAGTGGTATCTGAGAAACATAAAGTGTGCGTAGACCAAATCTCTACCTCAAAGAGGTAGAGAAGCTATTTTTGAAAGACGCTTGGCTCAAGTAATGAACTATTTACCATGTATCAACATCAAATTATCTTTTCCTGAAAATTAGTGGTGTAACTTAGACTAGATATACAAGGTCTTTGAAGGTGAACTAAACAATTCTAGACTAAAATAATTTCATAAGAAAGACATTTCATAAACAAAGAAAAGGCAACTAATGTAAAATTAGTCTAACAACTTCTTAGAATAAGATCAGACTTACCACAACAAATTAGTTTGGACACTTTTTAAAGTCGGGTTTGACTATAACAATTTTTTTTCTATTTGAAATATTTTTTCACTTTAGTGAAAAAAGCGAAAATTGTAGTATTTGGTCATAAGAATTATTTAACATTAGAGAAAATTACTTTTGAAAAAGTGAAAATAAGTAAAATTTATTTTCACCTTTTTCACTCTTATTTCTCTCACAAAATTTCAAAAACAACTCCAATTTATATTTATGGCCAAACACAACATCAACTCCAACGGCAACTATGAAAAATTATTGTTTTCATGGCCAAACGGGGCCTAGGTTTTTTTACAGGAAAAACAAACACATTTTTTAAGTTAATGACTCATTATCACGAGAAAAATAACATATTTTTTAGGCTAAACACATCATCAGACCCCTCAAAATGGCACAAACTTTCACATTGACACCTAAAGTGGCATGCCTTTGTGCTCAGAATTTCCCAATTTTGCCACCGTTTGCTCCATCCATTTGGCTTCAAATTCAGCTTCTGTATCATCACATCATGAAGTTTAATATCTCATCAAGCTTCCTATAGCATCAAATACCATGAATTAGGACATCTAACACCATACAATTAGACAAGATAAACTAGAACAACAAATAGCTCAAGCGAAGAACACTAGTTTCCTCGTCTAATTTTTAAGTGAATGTTTTCATTCCAAACTTGTTTTAAACACACGTTAAATATTATAAACAAGTAGTTTAACACTTAGATGCTTAATTTTATGAATACTAACTATTACACACATACATGAGAAGTCCTCAAAATAAGGCTAAACAAATGTAGATTATGACACTTAGGAGCATTAATCACCAAAGATCATCACCCACACTTAAAGCCTTGTTCGTATTTGAACAACTCTTCACATTAAGAACCATATAAGGAAGACCCAAACATTATTACTACAAGAAAGACACTCAAGCTTGCACTACAATGACTATACGAATGGTAAGTTCTACACTGAGCATGTCATGTACAATTAAAAGCTCATGAGCACTACTTCAGAATACTTTATCCTCAAGAATTGACTCCACCAAGTTGGATAACTCATGCATATTACCCAATCAAAGAGATCATATGAATCACCTAACTATCATCAAATATGTACCCTCATTACAAGAGATATTTACCACAAGATTACAAAAATGGGTATAAGAATCAATTTACGCATACTCTCACAAAAAATTCACATGCCACATAAGACAAATCATAGGCTTGCCCTTGGTGTAATACTCTAATAATATCATAATATTAAGGCTTAAATCAAATAGGACTAAAAGGGTTGTAATGTAGGCTCAGGGACTAATAGGAACTATCTGGTAAGTAATAGTGACTATCTTCCCTAAGCACTTTAATAAATCACACATAACATTGAACTGTTCTCTAAATAAACAACTTTCACCACCTCTACCTTTACACATCTCTTTTGTTTTGTCCCATCTCTTTAAGCTAGTTCACATATATGAAGTTGGGAGTATTCATATTACACATGATTCAATTTTGCATATTTTTCTTTCTTTTCATTACATCACTCACAAAAACAACTCATCAACTATATCACACCACTAACTACGCTTTTGGGGATTCACTTTTACCCCTTTCATTCTTAAATTTTACACTCCTTAATCTTATCAACTAATGAGCTTAGGAGCTTTGGATTAAATTATGGTCCATCAAATAAGGGAAATAGGCTACATGTGAGGCTACCAAAGAATAGATTAAAGGCTCAATAGGACTAACTAAGATTATGGACAAGGGTAGACACAAGAGGGTATGAACTTATCTATCAAAGAAATGCCTATATCATCTCCTAAACTCATCATTCTTTATTTTACTTTGCGAACACACTAGGTAAGTTCTAGACATCAAAATGCAATAAGGAATACAAAAATGGACATCACACACATGACATATGCTCAAATCAAGCAGGACTGTTATAGACTCTAAACCTAGCAATAGAATGATTCAAAATTAAGCCAACATCGCATAAAAATCATAAACATGGTCCTAGGTGTCTCAAACATAGTCATTCAACACATTCAACATGCTTTTTATACACAAAACCACTTGCATCATGTAATCATACATAGTAACTAGCAAGAACATCTTCTTTATTACTAACATTAAAAAATTTAAAATTTACTCCTAAAAATGAAAAAAAAGGATATTAGGTTCAAAGAGAGGCCCCTCAAAAAAAAATCAAAAAGAAAAACAAAGGAGTGGGTGATTATGCACCTACTAGATTGACACCAACAACTAAAATCAAAAAATTACAAAGAAAAAAGATCTTTTTAAAACTTTTCCAAATTTAGTCAAAGCTAACACAACACATAAAAAAAAAAATCCTATATCAGCACTTCACCCTAAACCATGGAAAGATTCTCCATCCCACACTTAAAAACACACTTTTTTCCCAAAGTATAATTTAAGAGCAAGGATAGAAATACTCCATAAATCCTTTAGGCCTAGCTAGTATCATCTTTAAACATCAATAAGGTAAAGTGGAACCTACACTCAGTCTTTTTCATGCTCCTTTGCTCAAGTCAACAGTACTCAGATTTCTCATCAACTTGTGACTCAACACAAACAAAAACAAAAATAAAAACAAAAGTGACATAAAAGAAAACTACAAAAATAAAACACCTACCTTAACTTGGGTTGCCTCCTAAAGCAGCGCCTGATGTAGTGTCGCAACACAACTAACATCATTATGTTAAATATATTCCTCTATCCTTTTTTCTACTTGAAGGCCAGTTTCTAACTCTTTTCTGACCTCTTGAGCATGTACTATCAAGGTCTGCATCTTTATCTATAATAGCATTTTCAGGATCTTCTTTATGATTCTCAACTTTAGGCTTAAGTGGTGGCTTGACCAACTCTATAAGATGGTCCAAAGAGGTTACTGGTGGTTTGCACTCTACCCCATACTCATCCACTTCCATGGTTGTGATCATGCATAGATCTTTATAGTGCTTAGGTGGATTGAGTGATTTGTATACTTTGAAAACTACCTCTTCATCATCCAATCTCATTTTAAGAGTTCCCTCTCGAACATGAATCAATGCTTCTCCCATCACTAAGAATGGACGTCTCAATAAGATTGGTACCCTGCCATCTATATCATAGTCCAAAATAATAAAATTAGTATGAATAATGAACTTACCAACCTTAATGAGCACGTTCTCAATGATTTCTTTGGTACACACTCTGGTCATATATGCCATTTGGAGCACCATAGAGCATGGCATCGGCTTTTCCAAACCAAGAATATTAAACACCGATAGAGGCATTAAGTTTATACTTGCTCTCAAATCACTCAAAGCATGAACCATATCATTATCACTAATTTGTATGAGAAGGGTGAAACTACCTACGTCCTTCAACTTCTTTGGCATCTTCCTTATCACCACCAAATTGTACTCCTCAGTAAGTGTCACTCTCTCAATATCATTCAACTTTGTCTTGTTAGTCACCACCTTCCTTAAGTACTTAGCCTAAATATTTAACAAAGGAAGATTAATATGAAGTTCTCTAAATATGTCAAGGAAATTCTTAAAAATGCATCCTCTTTAGCCTTTTTAAGCTTTTGAGGAAAAGGTGGTGGTGTTCTTTCTTTCATGCTCAACAACCTTTGCTTTTGGGTATTCGAACTTTCTCAAATTTTTAGCTTCTTTACTTTAAACTTGCTTCTTCTTTACCTGTTGTAGATCTAACTCTTTTTGTGATCTCTACCACTCCTCAAAGTGATTATCATAACTTGCTTTGGATTCTCTGTATCACTAGGCAAACTGCCTTGAGGTCCGATACTCTGTACCTGAGCTAATTTCCCCAATTATGTCTGTAAGTTCTTATGAGTAAGTTGCTGATTTTTTAAATTTTAGCAGTCATTTGTTCTTGATTAGCCAGGATCTTCTTCAATGCCTCTTCAAAATTATTGGTCTGTATATTCTGTTGTTGCTGAAACTGTGGAGTTTGATTATTTCCTTACGAATAGTTGGACTAACTTTGCTACTTGTGATTGTAGGCACTCCCATAAGTTTTCTTATGTGCATTGCGAACAAAATTCATTGTCTGAATTTGCTCTACACAAGTCTGCAAAGTGACTATTACTCCTATAAATTTCACACCAAGATGAGGTTTGCTAAACTACATTCACCTGATCCTGAGATTGATTCACACCTAATTTGTTAAATTATGTCATCATTTGATTCTAAGTTCTGACAATTGAGTGGCTAAGGATGTGACACTATCAACTTCAGTCATACCTGTAGGCTTTTTCACTACACTTCTAGATATTTTACCATGCCAGTCAGGATTACCTTGCGTGATTTTATTAAGCAAGGTATACAACTCATCATAAGTTTTCTTCAGTGTTTGACCACCTGCAGATGAATCTAGCAAAATTTTTATGTCATGGTCAAGAGCTTTGAAAAAAATATGAGTCAATACCCCATTCATCTGTTGATGATGCGGGCAATCATTGAGAAGGGATTTGAACCTCTCCCATGCATGATACAAGTTCTCATTCGTTTTCTGCTTAAAGATCAAAATCTCATTGTGTAACCTCACAGTCTTGCTAGATGGAAGAATTAGACGAGGAATTCCTTTGCCAGATCATGTCATGTAGTGATGCAGTTTAAAGGTTCTGCCTTCAACTATTTCTTTTCTTTTCCTGAAAGTGAGAAGGGAAAAAGGGTGAGCATCACATAGTCTGTAGAGACCTTGGTGGGGATGAAAGTTTCACTAATCTCTAAGAAATTCTACAAATAGATGCTTTGATCCTCATATGATAAGCCTGTGAATGCCTACTACTATGAAATAGTTGCACCATGTTATGTTTAAGCTCGAATCTACCTTCAGGTTCTAGTCTACAGGTGGAGGAGGTAACATTGGTTGTGAGTGGGATTCTCACGTCACGAACTATCCTGCAGATTGGTGAATCTTAAGACATTGGTGTAGGAATAGCTTCTTCTTGTGGAATCTGTAGTATCTGATAGATAAGTACTGCTTCTATTCTCAACTGATGTAAGCGTCGTTCAAGTTAAGGATATGGGTCAACCAAGTCCCTTTCTTTTTCCAGCTTACTTAATTTTCAAGCCTGTACTAACAAATTCAGAAGCTATGATCAATTTGTTATCACTTATAAAACAAAATATTAAACTTAAAGTGAGATATTTGTCAATTTACAAGTCCCCGACAACGACGCTAAAAACTTATTGCTCCTAAGCGCACACATAAGTGTACGTGATTACCCAAGTAGTAAAGTGGCCTATGAAATCCCAGTATCGATCTCATGTGTACTTGTGCTCAACAACGATCTAATTCTAGCCTTACTATAAATATTAAACAAGTGAGAAAGTAATAAAAAATATTTGGGAATTGAAAACTAAAAGTAGCCGTAAATAATTCAATCATATAAAGTGTTGGACAATAATAGGGAGAAACTTAGGGTTACGTCACTATAACCAATTTTACTTAGCTATATAATATTGATGATTTAGTTAATTATCTTGATTGTTGGTTCACGAGGTTGATAACATGACTATGGTCTTCCGATCCTCTAATCGTCTGTTTTACTTAGCCTCACAACTACATCGTTGAGTAGGGATGAGAGTACTAAGTTAAACACATTTATATTTAATCCCGTATATGAAACAAATAGGGAGAATTAGGTCTATTCCTATCCTAAACACAAATCTTAACTTCAATCCCTTGAATTAGTAAGATCCTACTCCATGCATCCCACGTTTTAATTTATCGTTCCTCCTTCGGGGCTCATAATAGAAATATATATTTATTCTAAGGGTCGTGAATCCATAGAATAGTAAATACAAGGATATATGAACAACCACTAATTATAAATAATATAAATCAAATCAAATATAAGCAAAAGTAATCATGTTCTTGGACTCAATCCTAGATGAGAATGTTTAACCGCTCATGGTCTTACAATGAATCACAACCAAGAAATTTATGTATAAAACCCAAAAGTAAACTAGCAAAAAAATTAATCAACCTAATTGAAGCCTCCTCAAGTGTATTTCAAGACTCAAAAGTCGTTCAGGGTGTGTACAAAATGATAGGCATTTCCAATTTATAATGGGAGCCGAATTCACGTTTCTGACACATGGGCGGGCCACACTCTTGTATTGGCACGATAAGGGAGTGGAACGCTCTTATCGTGGAGGCTTAATCGAATGTTACAATTTGGTTTGTGTATAAGGGTGTGTCACACCCTTAACACAGAGATCCAAGGGTGTGGCACGCCCTTGTGCTCAGAATTTCCAGATTTTGTCACCGTTTTCTCTGTCCATTTAGCTTTGAGTTCCTCACTTCGTGATTGCTTTTATTCTTCAAATTCATCTTGTGTATCATCACATCATTGAGTTTAACATCTCTACAAGCTTCCTATATCATCAAGTACCACAAATTATAACTTACAACACTATACAATTAGACAAGAGAAACTTGAACAACACCTAACTCAAGCTAAGAACACTAGTTTCTTCTTCTAATTTCTAGGTGGATGTTTTGAACACACTTTAATCACTATAAAACAGTAGTTTAACACTTAGATACTTAATTATATGAATATTAACTCATTATACATACGAGAAGTCCTAAATATAAGACTAAACAAGCGTAGATTATGGCACTTAGATGCATCAATCTACCTAAGATCAAAGTTTCACAAAAATACCGACATTTGACATAAATGTCACAAAAATAATGACATTTGGCACAAAATGTCATGAAAACAATGACATTTAACGCAAAATGTCGTTAGAACAATTACATTTGATGAAAATGTCAAAAATACTACTCCCTCCATTCTAAAATTACTTGAATTATAGGGGTATGGTACACCCTTTAAAAATAATCTTTTAAGACATAAATTGTAGTTACTTTCCACTAGCACCCTTTTAATTGTTCTTAAATTACTCTCCTAGAAAATGTGAAGTACTTAAGAACCTCATTAAATGAAAGGGTAAAATTAGAAGAAATTTCCAACATATCTCTTAAAGAATGAATAATTCATTTATTTTGAACATTAAAAAATAGCTCAACAATTCATTTATTTTGAAATGAAGGGAGTGTGACATTTGTTTCAAATGGCATATTGTTAGTCGTTAATTACAGACATAGACGCCTAATGTTGAAAATTGAAATCTTTTAAAATCATTTCATGACTCTAATTAGTATTTAACACTATAAGGCAATTATTGGATGCATAATTGATAGGAGTTGTATTTGTTTAACTAGATTAGTATATGCGTTTTGCGCGTATCCTCTAAGCGAGTAACTTATTTGACAATAATTATTATTTTAAAAATAGTAAAAATTTGGTAGAGATTTATTTGTATTTTTGTTCAACTTTGTAGACATGTTGGGCTAACTCTTGTCAAACTTCACTATATAAAAGAAATATAATACTATCATATAAGCATGATAACATAACACAATTATTTGTAATAAATTAACAAAAATAAGTATGATTATGATAAAATAGAAGATGACAAATTTAAACACTGCAATGAAAGAAAATCTCTATCTCTCGGCTCGAAAGGGCATCAAACCATCAACGATTGTAGTATCATACAAGATAGTTGAAATAAAAGCTATGTTATTTTGCGTGGAGCTTTTTGGACTAAAAATCATCTATTAAAAGACTAACCATATCATAATTTTGCCACAACACCTATTACAAATACAGAAAATAAATAGTGAAATAAATGAAATCAATTTTCAAAAGCATAAAGAAAACTACACATAACACACTACCATAGGAAGCCAATAAAATAAAAACAAAATTAAAATCTAACATGGAATAATTCAGAACAAATCTAAAAACCTGCTCTATATAGCTCTTCAATGACGTACGAAATTAAATAGATTTACCAAAAATCTATATCTACCCAAAATCAAATTGAATACTGCAAAACTAAATTGAATACTCCAGCTACTTCAAAAAAGAATGATAATTTAGCATTATAATTGAAAATCAATGCAACGCCATTCTTAACAACAACATCCAGAAGACAAATTTTATAACTACAACTACAACAAAAGAAGTTTCTTAATTCACAAAGCAGCGTCTAACTGATCTTCCATAACATTGAATGTAGGAAGACTGCTAAGGAATAATTCTACATCATTCTTAACTACAACATCCAAAAGATAAAAGTTGTAGTTACAACAGTAGCAAAAGAAGAGTCTTAATAATTCTATATCATTCTTAACTACAACATTCAAAAAATAAAAATTATAGCTACAACCTACAGTAAAAGAAGGGTCTTAGTTTACTAGGCAACCTCTATCTTATCAATATTATTGAATATAGGAAGACCACTAAAAAATTCATCGAGACGATCAAAAAATTCAATTATATATTAAAAATACGATAATGTACTACGAGTAAAAGTTCATGTAGATTATTTATATTAGGAAAAAAAAACCTAAACTTCAAACCTACTATTATTAGGACGTTGAAATTAACAAAAATCTCTATTATTTAGTTTTCCTTGTTGAATCACCCCTCACATTTAGGAACTTTATTAATATTTAATTATATATAGGATCCTTTATTTAATTAATAAGTAAAGTAAAAATACTTTATTCAATTAATAAGTAAAGTAAAAAAGAAAATGTCAGTCCATGATGACATGAGAATATATATTATCTCTCACATTTAGGAACTTTATTAATATTTAATTATATATAGGATCCTTTATTTAATTAATTAGTAAAGTAAAAATTTTATTTAATTAATAAGTAAAGTGAAGAAAAAAATGTCAGAGTCCATGATAACATGAGAATATATATTTTATTAAAAGTTCTTATTTTATGTATTTTAAAATTATCTTTACATATTTTAGGAGTTTTTCTATTTATTTTAATATATAATATTATAA
The DNA here is from genome assembly GCF_002878395.1 of Capsicum annuum. Lineage (NCBI taxonomy): Eukaryota > Viridiplantae > Streptophyta > Magnoliopsida > Solanales > Solanaceae > Capsicum > Capsicum annuum. Next base: position 220,608,659 of record NC_061111.1, on the reverse strand, counting down.
ATATAATTTAATAATAACTTTAAAAAAAGGTGCAAAGACGATTTTATCTATTACAAAAGTATTTTCATAAAAAATTTAAATTATTTTTTAATGATCTTCATACTTTTAGTATATTGTAGATGTAGATATAGATGTAGATGTAAATTGTGAATGTAGATTCTTTTATAGAACTAGAGGATTCATAAACTTTAGCAGTCTTTCCATATATTTAGGAGTCAACTTAACATAAACTTGTCACTGTACAAATTTTCCTTATACTTAGAAGTCCCATATATTTACCAACATTAATTCTTTTAATTATTAATTCTCTTAATATTTCATACCATATTGTAGAACTCTTTAATTTTAAATCTTGTAAAAATATTTAATTAATAATTTAAGGAAAATATATTATCAAATAATAATAATAAAACTTAAATTAAAAAATTACCATAACAATATCAGAATAATAGTAATAAGTTATCTACTTATTTTATTATTCCTTTTTCCTTTATGAACTTATCCTATAAAATTAGTATTAGCATGTATTTCTTTACCCAAAGAAACGTGCACTTCTTTTTCAATTTTTTCCTCCCATTTTACCATATATTTTAGAACTCAACAAAAAAGAGGTTGCATCATGAGTCTAGATTTTATACATAAATAAACCATTTTCGTTCAAATAGGGCCCTGACTAAGTGATTAGAAGATGCATACCCGAGTATGGAGTGAGACAAATATTAGAGACTTTTCACTCATCTACATATGGAGGGTATTACGGTAGTGAGCACACAACTCATAAGGTTCTATAGTCCCGGTTATTTTGGCCTACATTGTTTAAGGTATGCAACTAAATTGCTAAAGAGTGCGATCAGTTCCAACACATGAGATCTATTTCCAGAAGGCATGAGATGCCTTTAATAATATACTAGAGGTAGATATCTTCGAGGTGTGGGGTATTAGTTTCATAGGTCCTTTCCCTTCCTCATACGACAACACATATATTCTAGTAGTAGTAGGCTATGTTTCCAAGTGGGTGGAAGCCCCAACATTACCGATGAATGATTCCAAAGTGTTTGTGAAATTTATGAAAAATAAATATTCACAAGCTTCAGAACTTCAAGATATATTATTACTGATGGTGGCACAAACTTTATTAATAATCAGTGTAACAATTTGTTGGATAAGTATAGGTTGAGACACAAAGTGTCTATGACTTATCATCCCTAAATGAGTGGTCAAGTAGAGATGTTGAGTTATGAGGTAAAGCAGATTTTATAGAAAATGATGGATGCACAACAAAAAGACTAGAAAAAAAAACTCAATGATACATGGTGGGAATATAGGACGACGTACAGGACTCTTATTGGGACATCTGCCCATAGGTTGGTTTTTGGAAAAACATACCAATTGAGTTAGAACATAACATTAAGTGTATTGGAATATTAAGAAATTAAATCGTGATTCTGAGTTAAGTGGGGCAAAAGAGAATATTGCAATTACATAAGCTTTAGGAATTTAGATTGCATACTTTTGAGAATGCCAAGTTCTACAAAGAGAAAACTAAAATAAATGGCATGACAAACATATGGTGCCTTGAGTTGAGTTGGGTCATATCGCGATGTTAAATGACGCGCTGCATGGTAGGCAACCTATGATGTAATGTAATAGCATATTTTTCCTTTTACCAAGGAAAAAAATAAAAAAAATAAAAAGTACAAAGAGATGTGTTGAGCCACGACGAAAAATACAATGTTTTGTGGGAGGCAACCCATTTTTTTAATGTGTTTTAGTTGTTATTATCAGAATTACTGGATTGAGAGATGCTTTGACATGAGAAAGAAATAAAGTGAGTAAAATCTATTTTTGGGAAGGTACCAGGTAAGAAAATTCCCCTAGGAACGAAGATAAAATAAGGCAAATAATAGTGGAACCAAAATTCTCCCAAATGTGCATTCCAGTGAGCTTTAGCATCAAGGGCGTGCCATGATCCCTATCCTTCGCGATAAAGTCATGGAACAAAGAGGGGTTAAATCGGGCTATTTAATTTAAATTATTGGATTTGACCTGATTTTTCCCTTTTAAAACCCGATCCCCATCTTAAAACCTCTAAAATCCCCAATTTTCTCTCATTTAACAAAACCTAGTGTACCACTCCCATACAAGTTCTCTCAAATTTAAGTGTACCATGCCAAGAACATATCTCATGTCTTTTCTGTCAACTTCTTCATTCACAAGCAAGGTAAATTTATCATTCTTTTCTCTCTCTCTCTTTTACCTGAATATATGAGTAAAAGAATTCTTTGCAAATTCAATTCTTACAAATTGGGCATGAATTGTACAACTCATCATAGAATACATACCATGTTTTTACTTGGGCTTTAGGAGTGTTTCGAACCAGCATGTAGTTCAAGTCGTGCATCATGTTTGGGGTTGTGGTTTGAAATTCTAAGTGTGTTGTTTATGAGTTGAGTTTGATTTTTACACCCTATGAGTTTAGGTGCTTAAAAAAATTTCTCTATATATAAGTTGACAAAAACATATGCAAGCTTACATAAGTCCTAGTTGATGAATTGTGCTTTGAAGTATGTGCTGTAATTGTATTTGGGATTATTGTCGGAACTCACATGTGATATGATTACTTTTGCTATATAATGTGAAAATTGAAATAGGGTGTGAAAAGGTGTTTTGGTTTTGTGGTTCATGTGTAGTTCTGATTTTATAAGTAGCATTAGATAATGGTGTTCTAGTTTATAAAGCATTCATGGTAGTAGTATGCAGTTGTATAAGAATATCGACTGCACGTTATACTCTTTGAGTACTGTTGGCACATATGCTTAAATTGAAAGGAAATATTGTTAAGTGTAGCACCTGAGGTGAATATTATTCTGATATGATGTAAATTGTAAGAATGTTGTGATGTGAAAAGTGAGATACACGGTTGAAGTTTGAGTAAAGAGTCGTAAGATTTAGTTATGATCTTGTGGTCAGTAACTTGAATCCAAAACTGGTTGACTATTTGCATAGGTGTTGTGACCATGTGGTTATGTTGTGGAATAGGAGAAGTCTGAGTAACCTGGTTCCAAACTTATACCTATGCTAGCAACTAAGTGTGGGGTGGCCCCTAAATCCTTTTGCACTTGGCGTTAGCTAGCTGCGTAGGATTTCTTTCAACATAACTACTGCATATTATGATTGGTATGATTTATGTCAACCAGGTCACAAAAAGGAAAATAGGATATTGGTCCATCGAGTGAGACAAAGAAGAGAGCTTGTGTTGCTGCTCGCGAATCTAGAGCCCCGATAGTTTCTTACATTAGAATTATAGATGTAGGTCTCGATGGGTTATGGAAGAAGGAAAAAAGTGGCATAGCAAGCACATAGAGTCCAAATATGATCCAGAAGATATCATTAACCGGGAGAGTTTGAAGAGAGAGTTCCCGAGCATAGTTCGGAGAATTGAGGAGTTGTAGATGACATTGATTTTTTAGAAGCCCACTGAGTACAATCTGCACTTGATTAAGGAATTTTACTCTAACTTGGACCTAAGTCAACCCAAATTAGAGGTCAAGATTTGAGGGCAAGTGATAAAGTTAGGTGACCATGATCTGAATTCCCTTTTAGGTACTCCCAAGGCAAACCCACTTCAGCTATGACAACTGAATATCCCTCCACCATATGTTGACATTAATCATTTATTATACAATAATAGGTCAACAACTAGGTGGATTTGCCATCGAAAGGGGGGCTATCATCTTACATTTCCCTCTGCTTATATGAATAGGGAAGCTAGAGTGTGGCTGAAAATCATTTGTCACTATCTTATTTTAGGGAAACACATGACAAATGTCATTCAGGATAGGGTTCGTCTTATCTAGGTATTGATACAGGATGGCTTTGAGATCAATATACGTGTATTGATCAAATCTGTGATAAAGAAAGATTGCATCCATCAGGGATGTAGGTATTGCTTTTGTGGGTTGTACACTAGATTCTTGAGAGGATATAATATTAATAAAGAGGCCTTAGACTACATGTCGCTGATGGAAATGTGTCCCATGGATATGACCCGGACGTGGGCTCTTGACGTATCTCATTAGCTGATACTGACCCTACCTGAGCATCATGCTCAAAATGATAAGATCACAACCCGTATGTATAGGCTACAGAAGCTGCAACTATAGAAAAGAGCCAGAGAAGTAACCAGAGATGAGATACGCAAGGAAGAGCATGACTACCCACTAAGACATTAGGCCAGGACACTATGGTTGATTGGCCCAGATTTTGTTAAGCCAGTAGAGAATGATATCCTGACTGATAAGAATAGGCATGTGTGATTCAGACATTGATTCCAAGGATGATGATGTATACCTTGACTTAGGTGATGAGGGATTGGGTCTGGATATTGATGATGGTATGGATGAAGAGACATTAGGGAGTTTTTGCATCACCTCAATTTTGTTTTATTTTGTTTCTGCAAGCATTGGGGATAATGCTATATTCTAAATTTGGGAGGGGGGCGGGGTAGAGATTACTTTCATTCTATTGTTCTATTCTATCTGGAGTGCTATTTTGTTATTATGTTGGATGGTATGATTGTTATTTTTGACTGGTGCTTTGGGCTTGGAAAGACATTGTAGGAGTTAAATTCAGTTTATAATAATTGATAGTTAAACTTATTTGTGATTCATTTGTGTAATAGTTGGTAATAGTTTAGTCATTCTATTATTCCTAATAGTTTAGTTATTCCAATTTTTTTATTTTTGGGTCCTTCGACTTCCTGAGGACAATCCCATTGAATTGAGTTGGACTTAGATGTCAGAATCTAGGATTAGATTGTTTTTTGTTTGTAGGAGTAAACATTTTTGTTTTTGTAGGATGAGTGCCAATAACAAATCGAAGTTTAGGTGTCTTTCTCGATAATGGATGGATGACGACCGTCCTAAGGGGAATTATCTTACGGAGTGAGTAGGTAGGAGAACCTGGTAACAAATCTAATACAGAGTACTTTTATTGGGCCACATGTCTACGTAATATTGCACCCAAGATCACACGTAAGTGTATGTGGTCTCACCAAGTAATACAGTGGCCTTATAAAAAGCCGAATATCAATCCCTCAGAGACTTGTGTTAACAACTATCCTAGATTAGTTCACTAGTGAGATTAGTTCAATGCAAATGTAACCACAAGATGTTTAAAAGTTAAACTAAGAGTAAAATTAATACTGCGGTACTTTAAAGATCTTGGACAATCAATGGGGAGAAACCCAGGGTCAAGGCATTGCAAATAATCATACTACGTTATAGAACTTCATTACTTAGGTTAGTTATATTGGTTGTTAGTTCATGGGATTAATGATGCAACTATAGCTTTTCGGGCCTCTTGTCAATGATCTAGCTTAGCCCCACAATTACATCATTGAACGGGGATATGAGAACTAAGTTAAATGCTTTCATATTCATCCCGTACTTGAACCAAATAGTACACTTAAGTATATTCCTATCCTAAATACAAATCATAACATCATTTGATGAAGATTTTGATCCTATTCTATTTGACCCACGTTCTACTCTATCATTCATTCTTTCAGGTTCATAATAGAGTTATAGCATGTATTCTAAGGGTCATAACGCCTTAAAATAGTGATAAAAAGGATTAAAAAAAACAAACATGATAAACCACCAAAACCAAATCAATTCCAATAATATTAATCATGTCTTTGACCATAACCCTTAACCTCGAAAAAGGGCGTTTAGCCACTCATGGACATATCCGTAATCATAAGAATGAATACATGATAACATCTTAAATAAAACCAAAGTAATGGAATAAAAACCCTAATTGAAGTGTTATCCAGCCTCCCTTAAAGTCCCAAGGTCGTCCAAGGGGTCCAACATAACAACTAAGTGTCCTATTTATATTTGGACAACAATTGCCGATTTTGAATTAAGTGCATGCAACGCCAATAACGCTAGATGTAGGTAGAGTGGCATGCCAAAAATGTGGAGGAACACTGGAATTTGTCATAAAAAAAAGTTTCCAAGGGTGTTCCATGGGCATATCACAGCACCTAAGCTGCGTGACAAGCCAAGGATATCAAAACATCCAACTTTGATCAAGCATTGTCCATTGCTTTTGTCCTTTAAGTCCAAGCTTTGTGGTGGTGTTTCCATGTGATTTTCGGATTTTTTTTAACATCCCTTTATCATCATAATCAACTTATAAAGAATACTACAACATCAAAAACCACACATTAGAGCTCAAAACAACATACTATTCAAGACAATGAACTAGTAAAGGCCATAGCTCAAGCTAAGAGTACAAACTTTTGTCCCTTGATTGTTAACTTGGTGTTTTGACTCCAAATTCATTATGAAAACCTGTTGAACATTACATTTACATACCATAACAATTAGATGCTTATTTTAACGAAGAATTACTCATTAAACCTGAGAGAATTGCTCTAAACTAAGCTAAATAACCTCGGATAACAACACTCAGGTGCATAAATCCACCTCAGATCATCACCCCATACTTAAAGCCTTGTTTGTTCTCGAACAACTCTTCAATATAAGCATCATAATTAGAAAAGACTTCGAACTTCTACAATCAAGCAAGAAATTCAAGCTAGCACTACAATGACTACACAGAATGCAAGTATTTACACTAAGTATGTTATACAAAAAATTGAAAGCTCAAGAATACTACTCCAAAACATTATAACCTCAAGAATTGACCCACCAAGTTGGAAAACTCATCAATATTACTCAATTATAAATATCATAAGAACCAGCCAACTAGCATTGAAAATGTCCCCTCACCACAAGGAAGTTATCCATATTCACTCACATAGATGTAATTATCACAAGAATGTGTATAAGAATTAAATTACGCTCACTCTCACAAAGAATTCTCAGATTACACATGATGAACCATAGGCTTGTCCTTAGTGTAGTACTCCACTAATATCAAAATGTTAGGACTAAGGATCAAATAGCTCTTTAAGAGTTGTAATATAGGCTAAGGGACATGTAGGAACTATTTGCCTAAAAGTAGTGACTAGCTTCTCTAAGTGCTTTAATACATCACGTGAACATTCAGATCACTCCCTAAACAACCAATTTATACCACCTCCATCTTCCCATATATTTTGTTTTGCCCAATCTCATTAAGCTAATTTACATACAATGTATCGGGGGGAGGATTATTCATCAACTCAAGATCACATTTTTGTACAAACTAGAAAACCTTTTCATTACCCAACTCCCAACCACCACACATATGACTTTTCAAAACCAATAGCTATCTCTTGGGGGCTTCACTTCTACCTTTTTTCCTTTTATTTTCTCACTCCTTCACTTCATTAGTTTTCAGCTAAAGTACTTAGGAGCATGGGATCAAATTTAGTTCAAACAACAAAAGGAATTAGGCTACATATGAGGCTATCAAAGAGTAGGCTAAAGGCTCAACGGGGCTAACTAGGATTATGCAAAAGGGTAGGTCACAAAGGTATGAGACATGGCTATCAAAGAAATGCCTATATCATACCCAAAACCCACACTCTTTATTTTGCTTTACGCATACACCAAGCAAGTTCTAAACATTAAATGCAGCAAAGAATACATAAAAACCTTCACCATACATAGAACATGCTCAAGTAAAATAGAATCATATAGACTCTTAACCATGCAATCACACAAATTAAATATTAAGCCAACAATGTACAAGATTCATAATGTAGAGCCTAGGAGTCTTAAAAGTAGTAATTTTGTCACAACCTAAACCAGGGTCTGGCCGTGATAGGTATATCAAGTCCTGCATAGACTGGAGAACACCCCCTACACCTAACCAAATAAAGCACAACACACCCTAATGTCGGATCAATTCCGAACATATAGTAAGATATTATGCAATAGCTTGAGAAAAATTCAAAACAAATCCATAACCACCAATCAACAATCGGACAAACAACCGACCGACATCGCCCGATAACCATATTAGTCCAAACAAAGCCTTCTAAATAGAGTACCAAAACTGAGTATCACTAAAGTGTCGGGACATGCCCCCGACTATAGAAAAAATAAGTCTAAAAAGTCTAATACATAAGAAACCAAAACATGAAATATAGACTTCCAATGTAAGGAAGATCACCACTTCAATGTCAACTCACGAGCTGGTCCCAAATCCTAATCACTGAGCAGGAGGAGTAGAAGTATGACCAATTCCTGCATCACGTGGGGATACAACATTCAAAGACAGTTTGAGATTGAAGCACTTGCATGAAATTCAAGGATAAGGATAACTTAATGAAATAATCAACAGTTTAACATAATTCAAACCAATAGATATATATATCACATACCGGGATTGAGAACAAGCCTTAACACACATTTTAAAACTTTAACCTAGATTGTGTAGCTCAACCATCAATACATGTAACCATAGGCTATATGGGGTCCAGCTCTCACCCCCTGGTCAGGCCCAAGTATGTGTAGTCACACAAATCGAAGAATTTATATATATGCACACGGGACACAAACCTCCCAATTATATACTAAAGTGACTAAAGAACCCAATCATATAATGATTTACGAAGGACTCGAACCTCCTTAATTATGAAATAATACTAAGGGGGACTTGAACCTCCCTGGTAACTTGGACCCCTGCATCGGCAAATACGGTTTCCAGTATCAATCACTCAGACCTCCACTTTTATGACTCAGCTACACAACCCTTATTAGAACCCAATTAAAACAAGTATCACACATTATCATTTATTGAGCCATATTCCACATTAAGGCATACATTATTGGTATCGCCATAATAACTACACTTGCAAGGTAATAACAACATTCCAAAACAATTTTCATTTACTTGGGGGAAAATAACCCACTTTGTTCATTAATATAAGGTGGGGGAACACCGACTCCCTGTGTTCATTAAATCATACCATAGTATTTCAGATACCTCTTTATATCATGCAATAATTCAAGACTAGTTTAATTTTTACAAATTCCCATAGTTCTCATAATTAAAACCAATTTCACATGATGGGGATGGGGTTATAACCACTTCAAATGTCACTAGTTTGGTAAAATCATAATTTCCTAGTTCATTCACCGTACCCATGTACCTACACACTCAAAACAATAATTAAAGAAAGAAAATCATATATAATCCATGAGAAATATTGTTTAATTCATAAACATTCAAAAATCCCAACCTTTATTTCAAAACCAAGATGAACATCTCATGAACAATACTTTAAAACACGTTTTTAAAAAATTAACAATAAGGGAAGAGTGACTTGTCTTAAATTTTAAGAAATTTGGAAAGAAATCAACCTTGAGCCCTTAGATGACCAACTTGATGAAACCCTAGCTTGACTTTCTTGAAGAAATTTAGAGAGACTTTTTGAGTGTTTGAAAAGTGACTTTGATTGTTTCTCAGTGCTAATGACACCCTAAAGAAATTATAAGACGTGGGTTTTAATTTGGATAAGAGGGGAAATGTCCAGAATGCCCTTAACTTAAAAGCTAAAAAAGTGTTGCTCTTGACTACGGGTCAATCAGTCACTCGTAGCCATTCCTTACGAATCGTTACCATGAGTCAAAACCTAGATTGTATCTAGGTTCCCCATACATTGTTGACCTACGACTTACGGGTATCACTTGTAATGAGACCCTATGACCCATAAGGTCCAATCATAGTCAATATAGAACCCAATTCGGTAAACATTGGATACCCTACGATTTTCACTCAATGACTCATAACAAGTCCTTACGGCTCATGGTGAGCCACTCTACTCAGAGGAAAACGTAGCCACTAAATTTCTGATTTGGTTACAATTCTATCCCGATGACTCGTCATGAGTCTTTACGAATCGCACCATCAAGTCATATCCAAGATAGAAACTTAAACACCCCTCACTAGAAAACTTACGACTAAGGTCACTTGACTCGTCAAGACATATTATGACTGGTCAGATGAGTCATTGCTAGGGCAGAAAATTCAGGACTTAAAAATTTTTCAAGGGACAACTACCTGAGGCATTACATACTGCCTCTTAGGATCATTAATACCCGAATGATAGGACAAGGCATTTATTAGCATGATTTTTCTCCATACACATCTACTCTTACCTTTAATAAAGGAAAAAAAATGCTAATGAAACCATTATTTCCTTTGACAAAGTCAAAAAACAAAGATATTAAGGAGTACACTGTTAAGACCCTACAAAATTCTAAGCTTAATTCAGTCCATTTATGCTTGTTAAGGGGGTCCTATACTTAGAAGGTTCTAGCTAAGTTTCTAGACTTAGTTTATTTTAGCCTTCAAAGGTTCGTAGTCTAATTCTGTGACTTTAATGGTCCGTATTCATGCTAATTCATGATCAAGGAGGTTCATAGGTGGTTTCAGACAAGTTTTAGATTTTTTGAACCATGTTTGGAAGCCCAAAATAGTAGACCGATGTGATCTTAGCGTGCCACATCGCCAATCGCATTGGTTAATATTGTTTTAGGTTGCCAAGGTCAAAGTACTAAGACTCGATGCGATGATGGGGCGATGTGTCGACTATCACGTCAATTCCATTGACATGCTGCATCGATAATAGCATCGATGCCTAGTATCAGTCATTAAATGTTTGCATTTTAAGGGCAAAAGAGTCAATTTCTTACCCCTATTAAGTCTAAAACACAGGATTTAGCCGCAATTCAACCAAAATATAGTGTTTCTCTCAAGAATAAGTTAGGGTTTTCAATTGGGGATTCAAATTTAAAACTCAAATTCAAGAATCTGTCTGTCAATCTTCGTAAAATTAAGAACTAAGTTATGTCAAGTGTTGATTTATGGATTTCTTTCATCCATGAAGTCCAAGAACCCTCTTTCAAATTATAAAACATGATATTTATATTGTGGATTGTTAGTAACCATGTTTATCTTGTTGTATGATTCCCAAGTTGGAATCTGTATGTGTTTTCATGAAACCACATTAGCATGTAAGATGAAATCCATGAATTGAGTTGTTTATGATGTGTAATTTGATAATTTCACCTATGCCATAATTTGTACATGTAGGGTGTTTGACAAAATAGCTAGAAGGATAGAAATTGGGTATTTAGCTCAATTGTGACTCAAATAATAAATGCATGTTTTATCCTTATGACCAAGACTGACTTCCATGATATTGTGTGCATTATGAGTATTTGATGGAATGTTCATGAGATTAGGTTGATGAAAGTATGAAATGTCAATATGCAATTCCATCCATGTACAATATTATGATAACCATGTGTTTTATGAAATCCCCAACTTATTGTATTATGAATAGTTTATATTGGTCATGTGTTCAAGAAATGTCAAGTCTTGTCAGTTTTACGCTATTGAGTCCTAGGGGTACTTGTACCCAAGAATTTAGTTGCATGTCTAGAGCCAGTGTCAGCTTTCATGGTACTACCATTCAAGCCATGATCATTAGAATTTAGCTAGTTATATGACTCAGGAAAACTCAGTAATCTCAGTCAGTTATCAGATCTCAATAGTATTTCATCAGTAAATGGAATTTAGTAAACTCTATTCAAATCTGCAGTAACATCGCCATCCATTGATAGTGCTACAACGCCTAATGCTACAACAACTGCTTCTCAAAATTTGCAATTTAAAGAGGAATTAGAATATGATCATGTGGGGAGGCTACGAATCATCCCTTATCATGATGGGTAAGTAACACTTAAGTTTTCCTTAATTTTCAAAAGCTAAGATGATGGTTTAATATAATCTTATTGCAGGTTCATTCCAGCATATACCATCAGGCATATGGTTATAGAAGCAATTAAACCATTTTTCACAAAATTGTGGAATAGTTGGTTAGAGATTCCATGGAAAATTACAATTGTCATATGAAAACAATTTATGGTATAAGAAGTTTTATAAGCTATGAATCTCATTACCTAAAGATAGTTTTTCCATTGTATCCATCAACTCATTTTATGACTTTATATTAAACTATTTTGCAGACAAAGTGTTCATGGAGTGATTGTCATGATAATGAAATAGACGGTATTTTTTGGTTGAAAACAGCTCTACGGGTTAAAGAACACTTGTATGAGGCCTGGAGGAAATTGATCAAACCTGGTTAGTTGAATGATAAAGTGTGGACTCAGTTCTTGATATTATGGCACACTCCTAAATTTAAGGGAAAGAAGGAACGAGGAAAGGAAAATTGAGCCTCTGAAATGGGTGGCTCGCTGCACACTGGAGTCTCAATGAGTTTTGCTACCCACCAACAAAGACTGGTACTATTCTTGTCCAACTTCTTTATCCATTTACACGTGATACTTTGAGTAAATAATTTATTGTTATTATCAAATTTGTGTCTTCTGTGGCTGCAATTAAGCTACCTGAAAGTCTGAATTTTGTAACTGAAAGTATCTGAAAAGTAATAAAGATAATAAATAAATTGAATTTGATGACAAAAGAGAACAACAACAAAAGTACAGTATCTTTGAGAAAATGTGTTAAACTATAAGTTATAGAAAATGTTGATCTATACATATACAAGAGTTTGGTGACATATACTGATGTTGAGACGCAATACTGATTGATTGATATGTAAAATCATACATCCACAAAATCAGAGAACCTATTGTTCTCCCCCTGAATAGTGTATATGCTTGCTAGTTCCATAATATGGCTGCAAACACTAGTTTCACTAATGATAACAAAACAATCCAACCGCCCTTTAAAATAAACAAAAAGGAAAAAAAATTAAAAGAAGTTCTTTGTCTGCTGCTGCTGCTATAATGATGTTGTAAAGGGGCTGTGGTAATTTCTTCTTTATATTGGTCGGGCGACCCAGTTAAGGCTTTGAATAGCAAACTGGTGGCTGGAGCCATGGAGGTGTTGCTCCTCTTTTGCTTTGTTCTAAAACAGCAAATCTGAGCCCTCTATAACCTATTTCCTTCTCTTGGATGGTGATTATTGTCGGGTTGGAAAACCAATAGACCTTTGTGGTCCGGTCCTTCTCCAAAAGTCGTGTATAGTAGGATCTTAATACACTGGACTGTATTTTTAAAACTAGGACAGTCTTGTTTTTTTTTTTTGTGTGTGTACGGGTTACTGTGTTGATAGAAGTTATATAAAGAGGCAGTGATGATGGTGTTTCTGATTCTCGGCTAACCAATTCTGGCATAGAACGACCCGACCCATATCTTGGTGTGGCAATACTTTGTACGCCCAGTGATTGAGGCTTCACTCTCCCCTACAATCAGTGTTTGCAGCCATGGGGTGGCTGGATTCTCTTTTTCCTTGTCGTAGAACACATCTAAGCCCCATTTTCATGAAAAGAGTGAAAAAAGTAATCTTTTTCGTGATTTAGTATACACCCCACACTAACACATGACTTCTTCTTCCTCTTCTATTTTCTGCTACTTATTACTAACTTTCAGAAAGATGCTTAACTATTTATTCACTTTGAGTACTTAGATATAGGATAGTTCCTATAAGACCAGTCACAAGGCTATAGTATATGATTAGAAAGTGACAAATAACTCATAATATGGTTCAAGTCTTTGAATAACTCAGTCTTTAATTAGAAAAATTTTTCTTGTGTTTGATGCTGATAAAAATAAGCTTATTGATACAAAGGAGTTGAGGAGAGTTCTAATTAGTCTTTGTTGTGTAAATTGCAGTGTTAAAGAGTGTAGAAGAATAATTAAAGGGGTTGATAAAGATGGTGATGGATTTGTTAATTTTGAAGAGTTTAAACAAATGATGGCTTCTGCATGTAATATTAGCCCACATAATCTTTTTTACTATCTGGTTTGTTTATGGAGTGACATAGACAGTGAGGAATTGCTAGGATGATTGAGCGTTAGTAGTAGTAGTTTACTAGTTCTTGTTGATGAGATTTCTTCAAACAAGTGAGTTAATTTGTGGATTTAAAGTGCTTATGTTATTGGATAATGTAATATTTAGAATTTGTGCAGCTTTCAGTACAGGTTTTAAGTTAGGATATCAATGTTTTAAAAGCAAACAGGTACCCCAGATTAGCATAATACTCCTCTTTCCAAGTTTTATCTTTGATGCTCTGTGTTCTGAAAGTGTATGCCTTTGTTGTTCTTTATCATGTGTTTTGGCTGAACTTTTACAGTAGCATTGACCTGTATTTGGGTAAAATTTTGCAGAATTTCTTAAATGGGGGAGTAGATGTACCTATTCCTAAGACCTTCAAAGAGACACATAAGAAGAAAAATTCGGACGGTACAAGAGAAGAATGGGTTGAACCGCGTACTAAGGAAGCACATGTAAGATAATAAAATTTGTATATATTATTTTCTTATTATTCAACTTAGCTTGTTTACATAATGACAATTATTTTTCTTTCGGGAAGGATTTCAAAAAAGCATTGAAGATTGGTGTCAAACCCAAACTGCTTCAGAGGATGGTACCATGGTCCAACCATCACCTACTGATATGAATAGAATTTGGATAAATGTGGTAAGTGGTCCAAAAAAGGGAAAAACCTACGGGTTTGGAGGTAACCAATCCTTGAGTAGTTCTTCCCCAATGTTGGCAACTTCGCTTCTATTTCGCGAAATGTGGAAGAAATGGAAGCGATGAGAACAAAAATTAAAGCGTTGACGCAACACTGTGCCAAATTTGCCATGTTTGAAGCGTTAGTCAAGAAGCATATTCCGCAAGTATTTGAGGATGGGGAAGATAGTGAATCAGATGATTAGAATGTAGCGGTTGGTTTTTGTTTAGGATTGTGACATTTAGACTTAAACTATTAGAATTGGTGTTTGTTTTAGATTGTGACATATAGACTTGTCTTGAAATGTTTAAACTATTTGATTCCCCTATTTGTTTTGGATATTTCAAAGTGGTCGCAAATAATTTATATATTAAATAATTAATATATAAATTAATAAAATTATATATATATATATAATTATATATTTAATAATTAATAAACAAAAACTTTTCGACTATAGTAGTCGAAAATTTTTTAAACTATATAAATTAGTTTCAACAACAGTAGTCGGAACACTTTTATTTATTAAATAATTCTTTATTAATCTTCCAACCAAAGTAGCCAGAATGCTTTTATTTCTTAAATAATAATTTATTGTTCTTCCGACCACATTAGTCAAAAGTTTTTTATTTATTAACCTTCCGACCATAGTCGTTGGAAATCTTTTATTTATTAAATAATTATTTATTAATCTTCCAACCATAGTAGTCAGAAAGCTTTTATTTATTAAATAATTATTTATTAGCCTTCCGACCACTATATTTGGAATCTTTTTATTTATTAAATAATTATTTTTAATTCTTAATTTAAGTTTTCCGACTGTAGTAGTCGGAAATTTTTGACAGATGTGGTCAAAAATATTTTTCTGATAATTTTTTTTGACTACGACTATGCAGTCGAAATATGGTCGGAAATACCTTATTTTTCGACTACATTTCTACTACATGTGCTATCAGAAAATACTAAATTTTTGTTAGTTTTATTGAACTCTATTCAAATCAGCTAAACGATACTATCAGTAACAGTTTAGTTCAGTTTAAATCAGTTCAATGTCTCTTCAGTTGGGAGTAGGATTCAACACTGAGTGAACCCATGGATAGGGCCTCACCTGTTAGCCAGTAGAGGGTGTGATCCTTAGAAGCAATCCTTGCATTCCAGAACTACGTAGCCAGCGTAGGTTGAGATGTACCCTATGAGTTTAGGGATTATACACCTCATTTGAGTTTTCCTACTAGGAGGAATTAACGGAAGAGCTCCTGTCAGAGAGGGTTTACTCACATCTTGTCTTTACCCATGGAAAGGTACTGACACCCTTCCAGCTGGGGTTACAGGATGAACCCCACCGGTTCAGTTTTGGGGCATGTTGGTTAGATAATTATCTCCTACAATCTCAGTTTCATATCCAATTTTAGTAATAGAACTCAGTTCAGTTCTACAGATTTCAGGACTGTCAGATACAATCAATCAGACTAGTTCTTTATAATCAGAACTGCCAGAAACAGTCATTCATTTATTTGTAATATGAAATTAATTCCTTAGTACTCTATAGACTTAGTTATTCAGTATCCCAGTATTAGCACTCAGATATCAGTAAATCCATGATATCAGAATTCATGAATGGGGGTTATCACGAAATCAGTTATAGCTACGTACTTATACATGTATTCTCAAGTTCATGTTATTCAGTCAGTTAGTATTGTTCATGTATATAAACCCCATGCATTCTACCTACCTCACTTGCATACCAGTACATTCAATCGTACTGACGCATTTGCGCTATGGTGTTCTATACCATAGGTTTACAATAATGAGCTCCCGAGCTTCCTTAGTGGATCAGACGTTCAGCAGCCAGACTAATAGTGAGTCCTCATCATTCGAGGATAGCATGATTATTTTATTACTTTATTATTTCAGTAGTTTGGAGTTAGTTGGGAACATGTCCCATCAACTCCACAATTTTCAGATAGTTTAGAGGCTTTCAGACTACAGCATGTTTCAGATAGTTTATTTCAGTTTTGGGTATTATTATACCCCATTACAGATTTTATTTTATATTCAGTTTTAGTTCAGTTGTGAACCTTATGGCCTTACAGCTTATATTCCGTATATTTATAGTATTTTATTTAGTGGTCAGTTACAGATGTCAGTCATGGGTTAGCTTATGGTTCTTCGGGGTCATGAGCACCGTGTAGCTTTTCAGGTACCAGATTCGGGGCGTTACATACATAAACCTTAAGCACGATTATTCATAATGGAAAACCAGAATGGATACTTGGAATTCATGTCCTTCTCGGCTTTCCAATTAGCTTCTTCAACCTTTTGGTTGCTCCAAAAAACCTTTACCGAAGCCATGTCCTTCATCCGTAACCGATGAACTTGCCGATCCAAAATTTCAATATTGACCTCCTCATAGGATAGGGAATTTGAGGCACCTACCTCCTCCAAAGGAACAACCTTCAAAGTATCACCTACAAACTTTCTTTACATTGAAACATATAACACAAAATGGATAGAGCTCAAATTAGATGGTAACTCCAATTAGTAGGCAACATTGCCAACCTTATTTAAAACTAAATACGGATCAACATAATGGGGACCGAGATTTTCCTTCTTACTAAACTGCATCACTCCCTTCATGGGAGACACCTTTAAGAACACCCAATAACCAACACTAAATTCCAACTCCCTTCGCCTTACATCCGCATAGGACTTTTGTCTCACTCTGGTGTAAGAGCTATATATGGTACCTACATTATGAAGGATGTAGCCATAAATACATATTTGTGGTCAGTACGTTGGAATGTATTGAGTATATGGAGATATACACTAAATCATAGAGATATTTCAAACATTCTGTAAAATTAAGGATATAAGTTATTTGCTAAAATATACATTTGAAACATGACTATACGTGAAAACTTTAAATCATAGAGAATTTATAAATCATAAGATGGAAATAATATTTTAAGCAAGGAGGCGGTAGAAGCATAAATATTAAAAGCTATTCTCTTGTGGGGCTGAATATGCTGTAAAAGCTATACTACGAATGACGTATGAATTCTAGTTTTGAAACTATATGGTGAGAACTGACTTAACTCATTGATCTGAATATGCAAATATACTGAGCCTGAATGAATAAACTTACAAAACTAATATAACAAGTATTAAGTAGATCTGATTAACTGAATGACTGATGTCTGTGTGATCGAACAACTAAACTCTGAGAAAATGGATAACTAACATCAGTATGTTGAGTAGCGAATATATGAGTACTGATCATGTAAAATTGAACTATACTTAGTCTAAATAATTGGACTAAAATTGTGGGGTACTGTGCATATGAGATAATGACTAACCAAACAACATGAGATAACTGAGCATGAATGCATAAAAAACTGAAATATCTTAGAATGCAAAACCAAGCATATAAATATTTCTGAAATAATCTATTAATTGAAAGACTAAAATCTGTATAACTAAATAACTGATAATCTATATGCTTTGTTCAAGAAAACCTGAACTGAGAATACACTAAATACTGAATTGAGATAGTGGGACCTATTGTGTAACCGACGTATACCATGTGAGCTATCAAGGAATCTAATATTTGACCCATGTTGAGGGGGGTTGTTCTATCCTTACCATCGAAATAGAACCTGAACTGTAGTGATCACTAAACTGATGACCTGAAGGACTAGAGAGTCACTCCTAACTGCCGGATGACCCCTAAGAGAGTGTCAATCCTAAATTGGTGGGTGACATCTCATAATCCTATGTTGGCTACGTATTTTTGGAACTTAGGGACTGCTGCTAAAGGCACAGTCCTAACTGGTAGGTGAGACCCCATTCCTAGGTTCGCTCGGTGCTAAATCCTACTCCCAGTTAAAAAACACTGAAATACAAAATGGTGCATGCACTGATAACTGATAACTGATAAGCTCGGGTCATGGTATTCTGAAAATAACAATGCATTCAGATTTTGAGGTAATCATAAATATATAAACTGATAATTCTCAACATGATCATGGTGTTCTAAATATGATATTAAAACCATGATCTGACGGACTTGTTACTTGAAAAAGAGAAATCATGTAAAACACATAGGTATCGGGTGTTCATAACCCGCCAACACTGAATGATCATAAAACATAACGTTTGGACTGAAGATTGTAGTATTGAATCATGGTTCAACTCAAGACATTGACATTTCATCAAACATGGGGAAAACACGAATTTAAAACATGGGAATTTTGCTAAAAATCATGAGTTTAGGTTATATCATGGAATTCACTTGAATAAAGCATGGGAAACATAAATTCATAGCATGAGGAATTCAAAATTTTGCATAGGATCATACATGGGATGAATTGAATTAAAATCACCATGAAAACATGAAATTCAATCTTTCTTGAACATATAAAATATCATAATGATATAAAATTCATTCTTTAATTGAAAGAAAAGGGATTTTGGGCTCCATAGGTGAAAGGGACCCATGAATGAATACCCCACATGCCTTAAGATTTAAACTTGGGAGGAAAATACAATTCTTAATGCTTTATTGAAGGTACTTGAACTTGGGAAACTTGGATTATTGATTCCTTGGGTCAAAAGGCATTGAATTTGTTCTTGGGGAAAGGAGAGGATTTTTTTGAGAGAAAAATTGGAGAAGAAGGGCAAAATTATGCCCTAACTGATGCCCAAGTTGTGTTGTGGACGAATGGGTTGAGGAGGAAAAGACTCAATTTCCCCTCAGTTATTTAAATCAAAAAACTCTATGTAACTACATCACCGCGATGCGGTCTTATTGTGGTAGCTTACTGGTTCTGACGAAAATGATCATAACTTTTTGCTTGGGTATCGAATTAAGGTAAAATTGGTATCGTTGGAAAGCAATTCAATTATGTACAATTGGGTGGGTCTTGAGCTTAAAATTTCCAAATATATTAAAAGTTGTACACATTCAATATTGACCCTTGTAGAATCGCTTACCAAAATTTGGTTGAATCAAAGGCTCTTAGCTCAACTTTGTTCTAAGTAATTCCTATAACATTTTTCACCTCATAAGGATTTCACACTACTAGGAAAAATATCATGACACATGTATTCAATTATAAATAGTGAACTGGACACAACACTTTCACCGCAATGTCGTCAGCGTGCGATCAGGACTAATACTGCATTGTGGGCCTATCGTAGTGACCCACTAGTTTAGTGATCCAAACATGTCCCAAACCTTGTCCAAAAAATCTGAAACTCCTCCAAGACACACTTCTTACATCCCTGAACATGAATTAACTCAAAAAGTAATATCTTCGGGTTGGGAAGGTCAAAATAAAAATTCTCAAAGTTTAAGGGTCTTGAAGATGACTAAGTCCCCAACACTTAGTGAAAATTTCAAAGTGAAAATTTCAAGGCTTAATCCCTTTAAGCATGCAAGAAAGAGATGAATTGAGCTAAGAATAGTATGGAGTATTACAATATCTCTCTCTTGAGAGCATTTATCCTTGAATGAGACTGGTTAGACTGAGAGTACTGAACTTAGGCAATTGAGATCATATACTGAACATACATGACTAGGAACATAAGTGCATAACTGAGTCTGGGTATAATACATGAACTGAACTAATTTCATGATACATGCAATGACATGAGAATGATTATAAGGCTGAGATAGTAATGAGAGATTGAACTTTTGAGTAACCATTACCTTAGGCTAGATTTAGATTCGTGAAGAAAATATGAGAGGTTTATGACATGAAAACTCAGGATATTACAACATCTTTCCCTTGGAATCATTCATCCCCCGAATGATACTAACTTTGCTAAAATACTAAAGAAAGGCTGAGATAATACCTGAGACACTTACGAATTGAATCTAGACTGAATATCTGGAATCTAAAAACATGATGCATGAACTGAACTGAATTCACAATTTACATGGATGCGAATAAATTATCATTTGGAATGGCAATACTCATGAAACTTCAGATAGTAGGATTAGATCAAAAGATTGAAAACTATACTAGTATATCTGTTTGATTGCTAAACTAAATTGCTAGCTATACAGACTGACTCATACTAAAAGTTCATACTCAACTGGAGTATTTCTTCAATACTCTTTAAAAGAAGTTCTAATAATATTAGGGAGCAAAGAATTTCTTGAGCATGATCTGAATATGATATCCGAGTAAGGAATCTTAATATAGATATAACTCTGTAATATGGAACACAGGCCTATAAAACATAAGATGGAACACTACAAATAAACAACATTTAGCGACAGTTATTTTTCGTCACTATCCTATGTAAATCTGTTGCTAAATAGAAATAGCGACGGAATAGTAACAAATTTATTTCTGACGCTATACTTCTTGTTGCTTGCCTCTTAGTGATGAAAAATTAATTTTCATCACAAAACTTGTGACCGCTGAGCAACGAAGTTTATTGATTGTTGTTGTTATCGATGGAATATTCTGTTGCTATTTCTAAAATTTATTTTCATTGTGACAAAATTTACGACTAAACATTTTATCACTGATCCATTACAATATAGTTTGGTCGAATGAGCAGACATCTTTATCGATCAAATTTATCCATCACTAAAGTGTTTCAGTAGCAATGACAAAAGTTAGTCACTAATTTTTTGTTGCTAATAGAAGCGTTCTTTAGAAATTAAATTTATCCATCGCTAAAGTTTTTCAGTAGCAATGACAAAAATAAATTACTAATTTTTTGTTGCTTATAATTTTGTAAGAAAATAATTGAAACGTGTAAATTATAGAATGATTAAAATAACCAGCATTCATATACATAGCCAATTGCACAATAATTGTGTCCAAACATCCATAAGTTCAAATATTTTGTCAAAAATAAACTAATGTCTGACCATACATTTTCAAGTTTTTCAAGTCACTTTTCACAAAGATAAGTTGCAAAAAAGATAATTTACAGATAAAATGACCAGGTTTGACGAAGACAACAATCCGCAATCATTAAATCAAGTAAACATACCAAAATTATGATAACCCACCTTTCATTGGCTCAAGCAGCTAACCTTTGGAACCACCTGTAATTAAGACATTATAAGGAGGAAGCATTGGTTCAATTGTATTTCTCTATGGAGGAGATGCAGTCATAGCCTTCACAACAACAGCACAAAAATGAAACAAATTGTATTTAGATATTAAATAGAACTTGGGTCTCGGAAAATCTACATCCATCAAAATTAGTATTTGTTACTGCATAACTATTTTGTACTTCTACACAAAATAGACTATTAAAAATTAATGCAACGATGAAGGGCTACGCATACTATGAAGCTACGAATCAACATCATCATCATCATCAGTAGGAGGAGGATCAAGAACGGGCACTTCTTATACCCTAATACCACCAACACGCTCAATAACTATCGAAAGAAAATGAGTAGTAAGTTCCTAAATCAATTGCTTCACAAACTCCTCCAAATTTATTATCGGTAAAGAAACCGAAGGTGGTACTGATGATGTAGAGGCATTACAAACACAAAGTTTATTCCCAAAGTAACATTCAGCTTCAGATCCAAGATCAAATAATCTTTTCTTCTTTACTCCTCCTGCACCTTCATAATATAATTTCAATTGATCAATTTCAGATTCACATTGTATTTTTTGTACAATTTCTTCATACTTTTCCTGTAACAAGTGGAGTTATTAAAATAGACTCAAGTTCCTGCTGCTTCTTTAATTTTCATTTATAATAAGAACTTTCGACAGATATCAATACAAAAGAAAAATAAGAGAAGAGTATAATATCATTAGATATAAATTATGGACTTACATGTAGAAATCGGGAATGCTCACCAACAAAAGATTTTTCTTCATAATTATGTGTATGGACGTGCAAATGTAACTCACTTGGAGTTGGATCTCGGCCTATTTTAAGAGCCTATACAAACAAATAACAGTCAATATTTGCTTCATCAAGACCAACATAGAAGAAAACCAGAAAACAAATATACATAGCAGAAAACATAATAGCAACATAGCAGCAAATCAAACAAGATATACGAGTTTGGCCCAATAAACAAACTTTGCCCAATGCTCAAAGAATATAGCAACATAGCATTAGACCAACAAATAATATATAGCAACATATTAGCAGACTAAAGGACATAGCATCAAACCAAACAAAATAGCAGCAAATCAGAAATTTCCAGGTATTTAGAAATAGACCAACATATATAGCAACAAACCAAAAGAATATACAGTCATGATCCTTCTTATTGTCCTCCAATACTCACCATATACAACCAAGTTTCTTTGCCTCATTCATGACACAACAACCAAGTTTTTTTGCTCTATTCTAAGCAAGAAAATATTTCCAAACTCCTTGGCATAATCAGTGAGATTACAATGATTCAAATCACCATAAACTTGTAGCCAATTATTAAAACCAGGCACTGGAATCGGACCTAGGTCCAGCTGCTTTCTATGCAATTTAGCCACAACCATAGCTACTAAAATGGCAAAGAAATGACAGAAAAATAATCAACAATTTTCAGGTATTTAGCAGCAGCCCTGAGCATTGCATATAGCATCAAAACAAAGGATATATAGTAGCATAGCAGCAGACCAAAGGACATAGCAGTAAACCAAACAAAATAGTAGCAAATCAAAAAATTCTAGGTATTTAGAACTAGATCAACATACATAGTAGCAAACCGGTGCAACTCTTCCTCTATTCATTACACCAACATAAACATATCTTGAAACTTATTCTTTATGCACTTCTCAAGTTACAAAAGCTTATATACATTCCTACGGGATAATCACTATACACAATTACATTGAAAAGAATATAATGTCGGTCATACACACCCAAGTAAATAACTTCATATATTGGTATCTTAAGTGCTTTGCAGAAACCAACAGAAAGAAAAATTGATAAAGATAAAACACCAAATAGAGTCATGAAATTTCAATCTCTTCAAATACTTTTCATGCACATTCTATGCTTACCAAATTCAATGATCATAATTTACTTGAAGCAGTAAATCTCTTTCTAACTTAAAATATTCTTTGCTGCCAAAACCAGGAAAACGGAAATACAAAATTTAAATACACAATAAATTTAGAAATTGCTTATGACTTAGAAACATAGTTTCATGACATGGTATTACTTGATACGGTTAGAGGGAAACCCCCTTGACTCACTAACATCCCATTTTTTTCCCCAAAAAGGTAGTTAAGTTATTCAAGCCTAATCAATGAATTTCATATCCATATAGTGCATGTATAAAGTGCATCTACAGCACTGAATGTATCTCTCATCTCCCTCTCTCCTTCTCAAAGGGGATAAAAAAGGTAACAGAAAAAATGATTCCACCGATGGAAACATTTAAGTACCATAGTACTCGCAGGAGTTCAAAAAGGAATAAATAAAAGAGATGAGATCCTTGTGGTAGGAGTAATGTTGAAAAACTGTTCATGAAATTTATAATTACAAGTTTCTTCCGATGTTCTCCAACCATGATAGAGCCACCAATGTGTGTCCTAGCAGCTACTTCACGACCACCACAATGATTCTTTGAATTTATCTCAAACTTCTTTATAAGGTCATCACTTTTCCAAAGTTCCATCCACCTTTCTCACACATGGTCAGTTACAAATTCTGGTTGAACTATAGCTCTATGTTTTTTTATATTAGAAATAAAATTCTTATAGCATAATGCAGCCTTCTATAACCATTGTTGCTTCATCACAGTATTACTAACAAAAGCATTCCAATAGAAATTCTTCTGAAATACAGTTTAAAGTAATATAATTAAGTGTTTGCTACAAACTCAAACAATTTATATGTGTTGTCATGTGAATACAAATTCTATCTCGATTATGATTTTTAAAAACATACCTTTAATTTTCCAAAATAAATAACCATCTTTGACATCTTTGAGACACCTTTCCAGTTGATCCTATTGGGATCAACTTCACTTTTGAAAGGCAATGTAATGGAACTGGAGCATTTTGCAAAAGGTTCCAACCTGTACAACATCATATCCAACAGCTTCAACAATAATAGACATCAATTGGCAAATTGCTAAGACTTCTTAATCCCTAGAGTCATTAAGATATAACCAAAGACCAGATGCCACTTTTTCATTAATATTTCTATTATCTCAACATGTTTCTTTCTAAATCAATATTAAATCCAATTTTAGACTATACAACAGACATAAACAAGAATTAACCCTTCAGTTCTATACTGCACAGTAGACAGAAATAAGAATTAACCCTTCAACTCATAAAACATTAACACTACAAGCCGTGTATGACCACTGTATTGTTTTAGAAGAATTGCATTCATGTTTTTTTCAATTAATTTGTCATCTTTTGGAGCAAGTTTAATTAAGATGGAGAAAAAAGCATTTCAGAGAAGACTAACATAGCTTATACGCATCCAACCAACAATAACTGTGTCAATTCTGTGATTGAGAAAGGGAAAGCCCAACCTTTTGATTCATAAAACTAATACCAATAATAGCACATGAATGACCATTTTGCAATTCTAGTTAAGGCCATTCCACAGATCATTTTCTGAATTCTCAAAGTAAATGCTCAATTAAATTGAAAATGCAGATGTAGTATAAAATAACACTACACAACATATGTGTACAAAAACAGTAAGCACAAAAGCTATTTGGGTAGTTTTTCTTGACTAACACATGTAAATCAAAATTGAACGACTTTGACATGTTAAGTATACATCTCTTGATATTTTTATTTTTGTACTTCCACTGAGGAATTACTCTATCGACAAAATACCGATCAACCACACCAGTCTCAATAGTTATACACTTAACAGAAATATGCATGAGTAAAGCTTAATAAATTAGGAATAGAAACTTTGACCATGGCATTGATTATCAACTAATAATGATCAATAGACAACGAAAAAATTGACAACATCATTCCTTATTAATATATATAAAAAATAAGTAGTAAGTACTAACATTGAAGAAGTCAGAAAAATAAGGGTCTGGCCATGGCTACAACTGGAATCACCTGAACCAAATATATTTCTCTGACTAGATGTTCCCTAAACTGCTGTGTTGATTTGAGCATTCATATTCTGGCCTATTAGGCTGCTTTGGTTAGGTGAAACATGAGATGTCGCAGGAATGACTGGGGTACTTTTTTGTCCCAATATTTCAACTAATGGCGTACTAGTGGGCATTCATGTTTGATCGGTTGGCATACTACTAGGGATGGAACTTGTATCATCCTTATCAATAACTGGAGTTGGAATAGAAGGAATTTTTTCATAAATAGCAGTCTTACTTCTACCTGAGGACTTACCTGCACAATATCCACCTTGAGTCATATCTGTCGTTAGATCATTACTATTAAAAACCAAATTAAAATCATGTGATATGAAAAACTAACAGATTATTAAAAAGAAATCAAAATATTTGATAGACTGTCCATTTAATTGATCAATTGAACATCCAATTTTTTCTTTCAAACATATACAGATTCCTGTACAAAGATTCTTGTCCACTTTCAAACATATGGTTACCAAGATATATTACAAAATGGTGTTCCAATCTTCAGTTTTTCCCTTTTACAGCACTCCCCATGTGTTGCTTTTGCTATGTACAAAGATGTTATCTTTATTTTAAGAAAGAACTGCACAAGCAAAAACTAAGAAAATGATAATATTTTTGAGAAAAAAAATACTAAAAACAAAATACAACAAAGATAAAATAGCAGATTTTTATCAAGCACTTGTCACTATCTATGTCTTCTTATTAAAAACAAAATACAACAAAGATAAAATAGCAAATTTTTATCAAGCTCTAGTCACTATCTATGTCTTCTTCAAACTCCTCCTCTTCACCATCCTCCTTAGTTTCCTCAGTTTCATATTCTTCTTCTGTAGATCCATATTAGATTTCATGATGCTCTTCAAATAAACCATCATTAAGAGGTTCATTCATTTCAGGTACACCCCCATTTGGATCATAAAATAGAATATTTTCATAAAAAGAAATAGACATATCTACCTCATGGACTTCAACTTCTTCAACTTGAAAAGGAACATTCAGTTCTAAAGTTGTCACCACTTCCTCAACTAGTAATTCAATAACATTATGAGGTTTTACCTTCAATACAGCTAGTCAATCATCCTTTTTCTTGCTCGGATAAGGTACATAACATACTTGAGTTACTTGCATTGCAAGAATAAAAGGTTCATACTTTTTATACCAATGACGATGGTTAATATCAACCAATTTGTACTGATTATGCTTCTTAACACCAACATCCATTGTTAGGTCAAACCATTCGCATTTGAATAACATAGTTTGCTTTAAAAGTACTTCACGGTATTCCACTTGTATAATCTCTTTTATCCGCCCATAATAATCACCAAAATTTGGATCTAAGATACAAACTCCACTATTCATTATTGATCTCACTCTACCATGACATTTTGTGTGAAATTTATATCTGTTAACAAAATAAACTTAATGGCATGT
Organism: Capsicum annuum; assembly: GCF_002878395.1. Classification (NCBI taxonomy): domain Eukaryota; kingdom Viridiplantae; phylum Streptophyta; class Magnoliopsida; order Solanales; family Solanaceae; genus Capsicum; species Capsicum annuum. The sequence continues at coordinate 220,581,624 of NC_061111.1, read as the reverse complement.
AGCTCCTATTAATGGTTCACGAGCAAGACTACGCAAGTATTTATTTTCAATGGAATTGCACCGAGCCTATTTAAAAAAATTCAAAGATTTAGTTAAATTTGAGAAGCCAATTTAAGTACATCATTATATGAAAGTTAATATTTATTTAAATCTTACATATTCCTTGAACCATATAGCTAAATTTCTTCAAGGCACTCGTCTATTTCACTTTGAGACAGATTCGGAAATTCTTCTTCCAAATGTTGTAGGTAAATACTTCATTGCAATAAAATAATTTAAATAAGAAGTCACGATATAAGAATAGATTTTATTATTATTAAGAGAACTTGGTTATCATACAAACGACTCAACCTCCTCACAATTTAGTAAAATATAAGTTTGGGCCACCTTGATTTCATCTAGGTTTAAATCTCTTTTTTTTTGCTTCTCCCCGAGGTCGACCTAGATGGGAGAATATTGAAAGATTTCCTTTAAGAACTTTTACAACAACACCATCTTCATTACGATCCACATTATGATTATGTGACATGACGTGAGGTTCAATGAGAAAATTATTTTGTTAAGTACATCATCAAGTACGCTTCACAAATGGAACCCTCAACACTAGCTTTATTCCCAATCATCCTTTTAAGAATTCCCAGATACCTATATACAGAAAAAGATGGAACATTAAGTTTGAAAGATTATGTATTAATTATTCATCATAAGTTTGACAGAGTTTCACATTTACCTTTCAAAAGGTTACATCTATCGATATTGCATAGGTCCATCTATCCTTGCTTCATATGGAAGGTCCGCAGAAAGATGTTCCATTGAGTCAAAGAACCCAGGTGGAAATATATGTTCTAACTTGTACAAAATTTGTGGAATATCTCTCTATAATTGCACCATACATCCACTCGGAGAGAGGTTGAAGTAAGATCCTTAAAAAATAAGCTCAATTTTGTAAGTGCCTGCCACACATTACTAGGAAGTAGTTCAAAAAAAGCAATATCCATTAATCGTTGCATGAACACATGACAATCATAACTTTTCATACCAAATAATATTTTCAAATTTATGTCTAGAACATCTCAAGTTCAATGGGCAGTTGTCCATTATTTACTTTTGTGACGCATTAGGATCGATAAGATGCGTCATGAGATGTGGTTCTGCATTAATAACAAGCCTGCCTATTTTGGCTTGAAAGGGTTTTGTTTGATCACGGGGCTGAACTGCTCACCATACTCTAGTGAATAAAAAATGAAGAAGGTGTTAGCAAAGAGGGATAATTTTTGTTTTAAGGTGACAAAAAATAAAAACATCATGGTGGCCAACTTGTTACACCTGATCAGAGGGAATAGCCTGAAAGAGGACCAGAAGTTCAAGTGCTATCTACTGTGGTTCTTGCACACCATGTTGTTTGCAAAAGATTTGACGAAGGTTGTCAACACAAAACTGATTCGAATGATCGATTCATTAAGTTTCTTCGAGAAGTATCCATGGGGAAAAGAGACATTTCAACTGACCACGGACTATCTAAAGAAGAAAAGTGACCTAAAGAAGCAGAAAGAAGTATTTGATGAAAAACAGAAGGAATCCTATGCTCAATTCGGATTTCCCTGGGCATTCATGGTATCTACCATAAACCCTTCAGTGAGTTTATTGTAGATTCTCATTTTATTTATACTTTGTCATAGACTCTGAGTTATTTTTCACTGTTGTATTGCTTATAGATTTAGATTTATAAGGCCCTTCCTCATCTTGAAGAATTTGCTGGAAAATCAATGGATGAGCCCTTTTCTATTTCCCGCATCCTCAGATGGCACACTTCAAAAAGTGACAAGATAATTGAAGGTGACCCATTCAAGTATAAAGGAAAAGTTACCGAGGTATGAACTTATTTTCTATTATGCAATAATCTACCATTGTATGGAATGTTATATAATTGTTAATTGATATTTTTTAGAACGTGCACCCGTACATCATCCCTAATGTTTGTGAGATGAAGATGGATTACATGATTACGTTTGAGCTATATATGGATGAGGTAAAGAATAACGTCCTCAATGGCTTAACGAAAGAGTTAAAAGGGGTGACTGTCCTTACTTCAAATGAGGACAGTGATGATAAAGGGGATTTGGGTGGTAACCCCGTTGGAGTACGCATTGGTGATGATGATTCTCTAAGCACCTCTAAAGATGTAGTGAGAACCTCATCCCGTGGGGATCTTCATAAGCGTGTTGCTGCGCTCGAGGAACCGGTGTTGGATATTGTTGCCTATATCAGAGAGAGAAAAATGAAGAAAAAGGAAAAAGATAAGCGACAACACGAGCGAGTTAACTTCATTCAAAAATTGATGTTACCAATGAATTTTCATCTTTAAATATTAGTAACACTTTGTAATATGATGATATAGTGCATGTGGACCTTCGTGAATCGGAGAGGAATGAAGAAGGAGAAAAAAGAGCAAAATAGATGAGTTGGCCGTTGTTGTAGCAGAAGAGGAAAAAAAAGAAGAAAAGAAGGATGATGAATAAGATAAGAGCCAAGAAGAAGGTTGAAAAGTAGCAACTGCAGAAGAAGAAGAAGAAGTAGCAGCAGATGAACAAGAAGGCGAGGACAAAAAACTATTGAAGAAGAAGCTGACAAATCTGACAAAGAAGAAGTTGAGAAAGAAGCAGCAGATGAACGAAAAGAAGAAGCCGAGGAAGAAAATGCTGCTACAGGTGAAGAGAGAGAAGAAGGTGTGGAAGAAAAAGAAGCTGAAGAAACACCAGCTGCTGCACACGCTGAAAAAGAAGGAGAAGAAGGCGAGAATGAAGAAGCAGCTGCAACTATTGAGAAAAAAAGAGTTGAAGCTGACCAAAAAGATGTGGTCATGGACATTGTTGGTGAAATCAATAGTAACATTTGTGTTGATAAGGAACTTAGGGAAAAAGACATTTGAATTCTAAGTCGTTTAATGTGTTGTTGAATCATGGTTGTTATGATATGATAATTTTTTTTATTTCATAAATATGAAGGTTGTAGGATCTGATGGTAGGATATGATAATTATTCTTTTATTTTATGAAACTTGTTATGATTCTGCACTGAATCTGTTTCTGTCAAACGGATTTGTGGCATGGAATTTGAATATGCATGGTGCGATCATAGTTGGTACATTATATGTTTGATATCATAGAATGCATACTTAATATTTCATATACCATATGCATAGTCTATCATTATTCTGCTGGTCGAATTTAAGTTGACATGTTGTTTAATCGACTATGATTTTATCAAAAATAGTATTAACATTATAGAAAAATAGAACTATTAATATTTATTCAATATCACCACATCCATGTTACACTTTTCCAAAAAACGAATACTAGCATTATAGCACATAACATCATTTTTAGGACATTCTCCCTTTCTTCGGCCAAAATCAATTTTTGTTTTAATTGATCCCTCTCTATTTGGGTGTCATATAGCAATATTTTAAAGTGATTCCTCTGTTGTTCGCCTTCTTTGAACAAAGTCATGAGAAAATCTTTATTTTCTTCGCATTGTTGGAGCCTTTGTAGTAGATTAAATTTTCTCAAGCCTTGAAAATTTGATATCTCAAGTCCCGAACTCAACGTTGATGGACTGGTTATAGGAGATAGCTCATCAAGCCATTTAAAAAATAAGCATGCGCCATTATCCTATGAAAAAAATAATAATTACATAGCGATTAACCTAACTTTAAAAAATAAAATACAGAGCTCACCTTCGCAATTGCACAATTATAAAATTTGTGACCTGGATTTGAATTCGTGCGTGACGTCCTCAAGACAGTCGCATTCCCACAATGACAAATTAGAGTATTTTTAGAATTGGATGTTTGAGATGATTGCGACATTGTAGAATTTTTAAAAATAAAACAAAGTGAATGAAATAAAATAATGGGGGATGGGCACCTTATATATGAAATAAAAATGAAGTTTTAACACTGATGACTTACAAAAAGTATCCGCTTAGTACAGTTGGAAAAGTAATTTTTTTTTCTAAACTGGTGGTGACACTTAATAGACCGTCATAGATCATGACTTATGTCAGCCATCGATTTGTCTGGTCTATCGTAGACTTACACCTTTAGTAGTGCATCGATTGATATCCTAGTTATGCGCAGACTACGGTGATCTATGTACACTTCTATAAACCATCACTTGGATGCAGTTAAAAAATAAATAAATAAATTAAAAATTATTTAAATAGATAATCACATATTTTGTGGCTGGTGGAAGAAAATAATTAAATTAAAAATGATTTAAATAGATAATGACATGTTTTGGGGCTAGTGGAAGAAAGTAATTTAACTAAAAAAGATTTAAATAGATAATCTTGGAGTGATGGTGATAATTAATAAACCGTCGTAGATCATGACCTATGTCATCCATCAATTAGTCTGGTCTACCATAGACTTAAACCTTTAGTAGTGCATCGATTGATATCATGATTATGCGTAGACCACAGTGATCTATGTACATTATTATAGACCATCACATAAATGTAGTTAAAAAATGAATAAATAAATTAAAAATAAATGTAGTGTGAATTTCTACACATGTGGAGGAGTGTAAACAAGTCACATAATCATATTAGAGCTTAAACAAATTGGGGGAGAGGGATGAATTAAGGAGTGTGTGGATGGGTAGTGATTGAATGTTCAATATCCTACGAGTAATGTTTGTCAAAGCACAAGTATGTATTGAAGATGATGATTGTTCTACCACTATCAATTCCACACACTCTTTTGATTTAGAAGTGGTGATGGAAGGATTATGTGGAATGTGTAGTCATCAAATACAATACATATCCTCAAAACATACTTGTGCTTTGACAAACATTACTCTTACGATATTGAACATTCAACCACTAACCATCCACACACTCCTTAATTCAGCCCTTAATTTGTTTAAGTTCTAATATGATTATGTGACTTGTTTACACTCCTTCATATGCGTAGAAATCCACACTACATTTATTTTTAATTAATTAATTAATTTATTAACTACATCCAAGTGATGGTCAATAACAGTGTACATTGATCACCGTGGTCTACGCATAATCATGATATCAATCAATGCACTACTAAAGGTATAAGTCTACGGTAGACCAAACTAGTCGATGGCTGACATAGGTCATGATCTACGACGGTCTATTAAGTGTCACCACCATTCCAAGGTTATCTAATTAAATCTTCTTTAATTAAATTACTTTCTTCCACCAGCCCCAAAATATGTCATTAGCTATTTAAATCATTTTTAATTTAATTATTTTCTTCCACCAGCCACAAAACATGTGATTATCTATTTAAAAATCAAGTAATTATCTATTTAAATCACTTTTAATTTAATTATTTTCTTCTACCAGCCACAAAACACGTGATAATCTGTTTAAATTTTTTTTAATTAAATTATTTTCTTTCACCAGCCCCAAAATATGTTATTATCCATTTTAATTTAACCGATGACCCATCGATTCACATGATTTACGATCGACTGATATGTCCAATCGAGGAAGGACTGAGTATACGATTGATGATAGACTATATATTTTTACTCTTCCGAAAATTATTCAAGCTAAGCTACAGAATTGTAATTTGAACAAGGCATACATATTTGATTCAAGTTTTCGTCTATACAGAAGAATAACCACCACATATAAAAAATAAGGGATCACAACAAAGATGGTAAACACAATGTTAAAAAAAAAATTAAAACATAATTATATTAAAACTTGTTCATTGCATTACATAATAATATTTATAGCAAAAAGGAAAAAATAGAAGAAGCTTTCTTCTAACAAGATCCTACAAGAAGCTTCTTCAGCAATGAACAAACCAAGAAAACTTTAAAACATAAACTAAAATAACAAAGTAAACTAAATTATGGGAATGATGGGGGGGGGGGGGTGATGTAATTGTTGTCGTCCATTCCAAGACGCTCCAGAATTGCTCAGAGGAAATGAGTAATTCAGCGGAGCTCATGCTCCAAGTACTATCGATATTTTCCCAGGCCATAGAAAAGACGGTCAAAGTCCTTTCGAAGAAGCAGCAGATCATAGTGACGAGGGGGGACTAGTCTGATTGGGCGAGGGGCAACTCTACGACCAGGCATGATTTCAGTTTTGGATGAAGAAGAAAAAGAAGAGGGTTTCTGATATTTTGGGTTTAGAGACAACTGAAGGGTTACGTAGAAATAGGCCCTGTACTTATAGACCTTTAGATGGTGTCCTTTCATATGTCCACCCAATGGTCAGTCGACATGTTTGAGAAGAAAAAATGCTTGGTTTGTGTATACTAGTGGTTTTCTCTTGAACAAATATTTTTTGTATCTTTTCATTAAATGGGAACGGGAAATAAGGGAAATAATAATTTATTGCATCAATTGGAGAGATAAGGCGGGAAAATGACCAAGATAGCCTGTTAGATGAGAAATAATATAACCAATACATAATATTTTGTTGACCTTGGGAAATACACACCATAGACGTTACGTAGTCTATTGTAGACAACAATTTAAGTCTATTACAACTAAAGGTTAAAATCTACAGAAATGCACATTTATCCACCAAAACAGTATCTTTACAACTGAAGCTAAAAAAAAGTCTATTTATGATTGATGGCCATTCTACACATGGTTTTTTTGTGCCCGAATTTCTTGCATATTGAACACCTATTCCTCCTTTTGGACTTGAGTGTCTCACCGATGCCCTTAGTGCATTTGAATTTCTTCCTTTTGAGTTTGGGATTGTAGGGGGTGGAGAAATTTTAGTGTCTAGCAATTCCTGTGGCACAGTCCATTCGGCCTCCAAAGGGACAACGCTAATTGCTTTCGAGTATGTAAGGAGGTAACTTTCAGCTTTATAAATTGGCGAAGAGTAGTCGTAGATGGAGTTACCATAAACTTCGCCATCGCCTTACTTTGCTCGTAAAGCTGTCATCGTATGTTCGTATGATATTTTCACCAAGTCAAATTTCCGACAAGAACAACTCCTCTTCAAGATATTGACCTTGGCAGTGATGCCGTTGCCCAACACCGTGTACTGGTCGAGAACCCTCTTTGGATTACTCACATACAAGGAATCGCTCACGTTCTTACTATCCCTTAGGATCCTTTCCACATAAGGCACAAATATGTTTTCTTACCATCGACAAAGGCATATTGCTCCCAAAAACTTTCACCAAATTTTTTAGCAATTGAATTGTATATGTACGACACGGGGTACTCCCGTTCATCCATCAAAATTGAGTTGAGAGACTCGGTGATGTTTGTGGTCATCACGTCATACCTATTGCCCAGAAAGTATGCTCTACTTTATTTTTCAAATCAAGAATATTTTCAAGGATATATGCTGCCTCGGGGCACTTACTTTTCAATTCCGTAAAATTATCACTAAACTTATCAAAGGAATAAGCCTTTGCCATGGCGTAGAATAGATAAAGATATTCTCCGCAGTGTTGATTTAAGCGAAGAATTTTAGCGAGGTGCCTCATGCAAAGTCCGTGATGTGCACGACTATATACAAGGGAGAAGGCATTGGCGATGCTAATGTGCCTATCGGAGATGACACATAGATCTAGTTCATCTTCTACGATAGACTTCAGCTTCTGAAAGAAGAAGGTCCAAGAAATATTGTTCTGTTTATCGATGACACAAAAGGTAATCCGAAAGATATGATTTTCAATGTCCTGTGCAATGATACTCAACAGAACGCCCCCGTACTTACCATACAAATGTGTGCCATCGACGGCAATTACCTTTCTCATATGGGCATATCCCCGTATGCAAGCTTCGAATGCTAAGAAGTAGTAAACGAACGATCCATCCATCCAATTTACCATGATAGAGTAAGAAGACCCGAGATTCAATAACTCCATCACATGGGAAAAAGCCAGCAAGCAAGCATATCCGTGCTCTGGTGTCCCTCAAATGATATTCTTCGCAATTACACTTCCTTTTCAACACATCCAATAGCTTGCATTGCAACACAACTCCTTAAACACAATCCTTTGAATTTCTCTTATGCTTGGACCCTTACCATTCCGAAAATGATTTACGCATATTGAAACAATCAATTCGGATAAGAATTTTTTGTACCTGCGGGTGGCATGTTCAACACCGTACGTGTGTAACCCGACATGCTTGTATATGTAAAATTTGTCCGAGATCTCATACTTTTTTTTCCGCAACAACCAACCACAACCACGAGATAAACATTTCGCCTTAATTAATTTCGTGCAGCTTTTTTCCATATAATAATCAAAAGACTGCCTCTCCGCTGCTGCGTCTAGTAGCATTTTCAGCTCTTTCTTATCAACAAATGTTTGACCATAATAGAAATTGGTTCCGTCGGAGAAGGAGTGTCCTGGTTGTGATGCTATTCCACGTTCTTCTTCATCATCTTGCGAGTCTGATAAAAAGTCTTCCATATGCATAGAATCATCTTCATATTAATTGGATGATCCCTACCGTTCTCGTAATTATTTAAATCGTCTTTAATCAAATCATCATCGACTGTCAGGCACCGCGGTGGGGGTGCTGATGAGTTCAACGGTCCTTCAAAGGACCTCTCAACCACATTTATCCTCAAAATAGGCCTAAAGTCATCTATATCAACATCCATTATATACGTCAGCACACGTACATCACTATTTATAATCATATGATTCATTTTTTCCCTCAAATGCATTAGATAACTAATAATCACGTCGCTCGACGCGCAATCTAGATCCCCGCTCTGCATTACGCTTGTAACGAATTCATCTTACGAACTGTTGTGGTGAATAGGAATGGAAATTGTCACCTTGGTAAATGATCTCTATTTTCAATATTTGGGAGTCTCCACCCACTCTCCCATGAAATCACCAGAAACCAGAACAAATTCTGCAATAGATATCCTAGAATTAAGCTTTGGTCGATGGTAAATTATGCTTATGGTCTATGTCGGGTTATATGCACGGTCTATGATTGACGATGACGGGTCGATGGCTGCGCAGATATTCGTACAAAAATTTAAAATTGTAAATATTGCTTCTAATCAATGATTGTTGGGTTTATGGAATAGAGAAATGAGCTTGGAGTCGTCTGAGAAGCTTTAATGCACTTTCTGAAGTGGTTTTGAGTAATGTGAGTGATTTAAAGTTTTTAACAATGGTGGAAAGTGTGTTTGAGAAGATAGGAAACAAATGGGGTAACAATGGATGCAATGGACAAGATTATGATGTTTGTGGACTGATTTGCAGCTAAACGTCGGAAAATAACGTCGGAAAAGTGTCCGGAATCGGAGCTTTTTGGGGAAAAAAATAATCACCTTCTATTTTTAGCTTTTGAAAACTTTTTTTTAACATTTTTGGAAAACCTAGATATTTTTGTATATATAATGGTGGATGATGGAGTGAGTTGATGTGTATTATTAGAAACTTGTGGGTAAATTTATTAAGTTGGAAGTATTGGGTTAAAGTGAATTATTATAAAAGTTGAGGCTGAAATTGTTAAGTTGGAAAAGTTGATGGTGAGGTGGAATTATGTGGGTATTTGACCAATGTTTTAAATTTTTTAGGTATTTGGCAAAATAGTTTGGAAAAAGAGTTGTTTTGGCATATATACTTGCCCCAGTTTATTTTCTCCCTTTTTCTCTGATTTTCCAATACACAATTTCCACCATTGTTGCTTGATTGCTCACAAGCATGTCTACCATGGATTCCTCTTGATAGTTCTTTCTTATTAATCAATGTGTTGGTGCATTTTACTATTAAAATAAAAATATTAAAGTGCATGACAATTAGTAGGCATCACACCAATACAATGTTTATTTTATTCTTCATTATATAAATATAAATATAACTATATATAAGTGCTTTATATATGATTTGATTGTATGAATTTGTTAAATGTTGACAATGTATACAGGTTAAAAAAGATTACCTCAAAGAGCATGACATCTTGATAATCAGAATTCCCTTGGAATAGTAACTTCTCAATTTTAAGTGAAAATGCTTCTCCTGCAAGAAACAATGAAATGCAATTAGAAGAACTCTTTCCAAAAAGGGGTAGAACGATAGCGGGGAGCCATTTGGTAGGGAGTGTTTTAACTCTCTTAGTAGGCTTATATCTTCTACACGTCTTAAATTAGAGGTCAAATTAAAATCAGACAAACAAATTAAATGAAGCAATAGAATGGAAATTGGTCACCCCATAAAATTTTTAATTCCTAATCTGAATTAGCCATGCCAATAGATTTCAATCACCCTAGGGTTAAACAAACAATATTCTAAACTTACTATAATAGGACTTCTTGGTACTAGATACGTTAGTTTCAATAATGGTTAGTCATCCCATAGAAATATGGTCATTATAGAAGCTACACGAAGGAGAAAAGGTTTCGAAACTCAAAAGAAAAATAATACAACTCAGAGACAAATTAAATTAAAATGGAAAATAACCAGGGCACAAATAATACAACTCAAAGATAAATTAACATGGATGATTAACTAGGCCATATATAATACAACGCAAGGATAAATTAACATGGATGACTAACCAGGCCACAATTGGCTCAACTCCGAGAACCACCCTGGCTTAATACACCCGAACTCGTGGGTGGTTCCATTTTATGGACAGTGGTGGTGATGTCAGTGCCATTTGTAGGGATAGTTGAAGTGTCATTCTCATGGTTAACGGTGATGCTGGTGGTAATAGTTGTGACATCGCCAAAAGCCATTTTGAAAATAAGACAGTAGAATTTTTTTTTGGAATTCAAATTCCCTGAATAAAGGAAAGAGTTCTGCTTATGGACTTCTACCAAGTCATTAATTTCGTATTTATAATGAGATTTTAGGTTAGTTCACTATTGAGGAAAATATTTTTTGAAAAATATTTTTCAATTTTTTCATGTTTGACATTCTTGGAAAACATTTTTTTAGGAATATAAATTACTTAAAAATGAGGAAAATGACTTGTCTAGTGGAAGCACGGAAACGAGTTCCATATTAATTGTATTATCCCACTCTGTAGTATACTTCATTGTTTCATCCCTTGCACGTAGATTATATACAAATATTTTTAAGATAATATTTTATTTAATCTACAAATATTTTTAAGATAATATTTTATTTAAGCGCGCACAAACACAAAAAAGCAAGGAATCAACTTATCCGAATGACACACACCCATTGACTCGGAGAGTTTCTAAGAAAAAAAATTAATAGTAACCTCTTTTGCTAACAAAGAAATATTTTCATACACCCTGGCTGCACAAATGCGCATAATATGCGTAAACTATGATGTCTCTTATTAATTGTACAGTGGTGTACTTATGAATTTAAAATATGGGCAACGTACCCTACGTGATATTTAGAGAACCAAGAGCCAGCATGACAGCCCAATCAAGTATTAGCAATTACTAACATACAAGAGTAATGGTAACAAAACAGTGCTTAAAGAATAACAAGACTGCAAATAATTATAGTTATCGAAATAGTTTATTGTATTGTATTTTATAATTACAAATTTCCCAACTTGACCTTTAGTGAAGCTTAGTTATTGTTCTCATCTACTATTTGACATTTTTCTTTCGTTTGTTTTTCAATGGAATTTTTCTAATTTTTACTCATTTCCTAAGTCTGTCAATATCATACGATTGAAATGTCTAATTTTGTTATTGACCTACTACCAATCCTTTGTGATTTTGAAGTTGAATCCTATTTAATTATCTGAAAGAAAGAAACATTAACATGTACTATAGCACGATCAAGTTGATAGTATGGTTGCCTTCTCAAACTGGAATCACGAGGATAATATGTGCTTCCTCATTAACACTAGCTGGCAGAACCTCGTAAGTTATTTTATGAAGGCTCAGGACCCTGTTTGTTTATTTTACAAAACAATTACATTGGAAGAGATATGCATGTATTGTATTTATATTTTTTTTTTTTTGAGAAAATGGTCAAAAGGCCCTCCAATCTTTACCCCAAATTTCAACTACACACTTATACTTTAAAGTGGAATTATTACCCCCTCGAAAACTGACAACCAGTCATTTTGGCATGTGGTGTGATGCACGCGCTGTCACGTCATTTTTTCTTTTTTTACTCTAAAAAAATTAATTATTTAACATTATTATTTTCCTTTTTCTTCCCCTTTCCCATTTTGCTCCATTTTCTTCTTCAACCCAATTTCATCTTCTTGAGTCATTTGAATTTCATAAAGAATTCTTGGGGAAAGAAATAACGGATTAATGAGTGTGTAATGGCGGATAAATGCTCCTAAAAAATTTTCATCTCTTTTTGCTCAAGATCGCCATCAATGGAGAATTCTTCTCCATTGTGGAAATTCAAAACTTTGAACTCGCCATTAATGACGGATCTTGAGCAAAAATAGAGAAAATTGGAGAAATGGGTTGAAAATTATACATGGGTTATGTTGGAAATTATACATGGCATTGTGGGAATTCAAAACTTTAAACTCGTCATTAATAGCGATCTTAAGCAAAAAGAGAGGAAATCGAAGTTCTTGAATTTTTACAAGTTTTTTGAATCGGAGTTCCTCATATTCCTCATTCAAGAATTCATTAATCGGAGAAATCTTATTGTTTTCTTAGTTCAAGTGTTTCTTAGTTTCGGTAATAACATTTTTCAAATTATCAAAAAACACCATTAATGAGAATTTGGAGATGAGAAAGATGAAGAACTCCATTAATGAGTTCTTGAATTTTTGTTTTGAAAAAAGAGAAGAAGAAGACATAATGTGGCAATTATAATTCATTAAGAAAAAGTAATAATTAAAATATTTATTATATTATTAAAAATAATGATGTGAAAATAAAAAAAAATATAGAATTTTAAGTGAAATGGACTCAAATGACGCGCTCATGGGCGGTATAGTCACTTCCGTTGACACATCAGCAACTGAGGGGGTAATAAATTCGGTAAAAATAAGTTTAGGGGTAATAGGTCACCTTTAAAGGTTGACTGTGTAGTTGAGATTTCGACTAAAGGTTGGGGGGTAATAGACCATTTTCTCTATTTTTTTCTGACTGAATCTTCAATATTTCACATCATAATCATGGCTAGGATGGAAAATGCAAGTTAAAAGAAGATAAAAGGAGATGAAAATGGTGACAGATAGTATATTGATGGGGGAGTCCGCCAGATGAAGTACAAGAATGATCGAAAAACGTTGAGAGGAAGAGGAAGAAAAAGACGCAAACATTTTGTTGGCTCGAGTAATAAAGGAAAAAGCTTAATAATATACCACATGAAGAAGTAGGAAGTCCTTGGGACAATCTTTAAAAACAGCTGTTTTGTTGACTGGACTTCATGAAACTTTTAGAACACTGTGCTGGATTCAATAGACAAATGGTTCATTCTTTCATGTGGTGTGATTCATAGTGCATGGACTGCCCCATTACCTTTTTCCCGAGAGAGTTGCACTGGTAGAGGGTTGAACATATTTGCATAATTAAACTAAATACTACAGTAAATAAATATGAATGTAAAACTTATGAGATTAAAGTACTAAGGTTGTATTCCCCCAATGAGCTGTGTTGTTCATCGGTTACATGCAATTACAGATATTCGAGTTCTAGAACTATACTCAATCCACGCACCATCACTCAATCTTTTCCAAGAGTTGAGTGATTATCTACATATGATGTTTCCACAACTAAATGAGTTATTTAAATAGGAATGACCGATATATTATGCTAAAAAAAGTTCTATTATCCCTAATGAGAATTTATCAAACGAGGGTTTAGCGCCTCGTGTTCATGCAAAACCTCTTTTACCAAATCTTAATCTATTTTCCAAATTAAAACTAAGCTATTATGGTGCAGGTTAATGTTTGTAACCACCAACCACTAATTAAGAATGAGAAGAAATTTGACATCCTACTTTCCTACTATCATGCAACACATGAAAATCTTAAAACTTTACAATCCCATTGGGTTTTACAACCTTACCATAGGATTTAGCCATTCATACTGGGAAAAAAAACAATAAGATATAAATGTAAAAAAAGAATTCATAAATTTACTTTGGATGTTAAAACTTGAATGAATAATGACAAGGCTGAGCCCAACATCTCCAGGAATATTCAATCTGGAAATTTTAGTTTCTGGTGGGATATTTGGACAGGCAAAGGTTCTTTAGCCAAATTATCCATTGGATCGACAAAAAGTGCTAAGATCTCTGTGAAGCAATTCATTGTTAATGGTGGCTGAAATATGGCAAAGTTGAATCAAACCCTTCCTGGTCAGCTAGTAAACCACATAACAGGGATCCATATTGGCAACAGTGACGATAATGACTACCCGTGTGTGGAACGCTACTAAAAATGATTTTTCACCAACAGGGCTGCCTGGAGTGGGAACTTATTAGAAAACACAAGCCTAAACATGAGTTCATGAGCAAAACTTGGCACTCTAAAGTCCCTTTCAATTTTTTTTATTTTTTTTTTTAATTTGGAGAATTAAAATGAATTCGTCCTTTCAAGACACTTTAAATCTGTTCGGAACTAACAAAAAATTTAACTTATTTTTGTTGTAGGAGTTCATAACCAAAAAGGTCAACATGTAGTTGTTACTTGTGAAGAAACCTTTTTTCTTTGGAACACTGTTGGAAATCCTCTTGGGGTCATTCATAACGATAAACCTATTTTAAGGGTCTTCAAGAAGTGGTGGGACATAAAACCTAAGAAAAAAGACGATAAACCTATTTTAAGGGTCTTCAAGAAGTGGTGGGACATAAAACCTAAGAAAAAAGTTCACCAATGAATCTTGCATGTCGCACCAATCTTCATTTGCTACGAATTGTGGAAGCAAAGATGTGCATGTCAATATGGAACACAAAGAAAATTCCAGAATACATTGTGAAAATAGTAGGAGGGGGTTGAATTACTCCTTTTTTGACCAGACAGATGACTCCAACAAAAGTCGACTATTGATTACAAAATTAAAACTTTAGAAAATAACTGTTGAAAACAAACAACACCAGATGTTTTTATACTGGTTGAGACCTCTAATAGATCTTACTTCAGCCTCCTTGGGTCGCCTATTAGTTTTTTTTTTTTTTTGGATAATATCCACGAAAATACCGGAACTTTGAACGGATTTTCAGTTGAGCATACGGAACTTTGCGGGGTTCCTATTACCCCCTAGATTTTTTTTTTTTATATTTTAATGACATATATCTGCCAACTTTTACATGTGCGTGTAATTCACGAGCCCAATGCGCGTTATAGTGATAAAAATCGTTATAAAACCTTATTTTTTGCTCAGAAATCCCCTCAATTTTTTAATAAACAATAATTTTTATATTTTTTATTTATTTTTCATTTATATCTTCTTCCTCTTCTATCTTCTTTCTTTCTTTCTTTCTTCTCTTATCTTCAATGGTGCTCCTTCCTCTTCTCTCTTCTTTCTTTCTTCTCTTCAATGGTGCTCTATTGGTGCTCGATTGTTGAATTGGAATTGGGTCATCTTCAACACACCCAATTCAATTACATTAATTTGAACCAATTTCAAAATACACATACACACACACACCAAATGAGTCATCTTTCAATTCCATCAAAATAGCAAAATTAACCCACCATTGCCACCACCAACCAACTTTCAAGAATTAGGAATCAAAATTTTGGTGAAAAAAACTTGTCACCACCAATCAACTTTCAAGAATTAGGAATCAAGATTTTGATAAAAAAAATCGTGTTTGGGAATGAAGCTTTAGCTCCATTCACCAAAGGAAAATATGGTATACCTCAAATGGTTACAGTTGCCATTTTGCTAAAAAGAAAAATACGATTTTGGCCTAAAGCAATGAAATTGTTGATTTGGTGAATTGTTACAAACTCAAATGAGACTCAAATCTTTTCTAGTTGATATTATTCACGGTTTTATTCCCTTGGAGTTTGGAGTGTTTGTTCTATGAAAATCTTTTCCAGTTGATATTCATTATAGAGCTTGTATGTTTGTGGAAACTGATACAAAGAAACTTCAGTGGTCAAGTTTTGATCTGCTATGGTTGTTTCAAGAAAATAAAAGCCAAATTTGAAGAATTAGAAATCAAGATTTTGGTGAAAAAATGGTGAAAAATAATGAAAATTGATGAAAAGAATAAAAATGGAGAACAAATTAAATAAACATTAATTTTAAATAAAAAAATACACGTGTCAATATCAGATTGGCGCATGTATTACACTTTTTACTCCAAAACTGGATATAGTATTTTGGGGGGTAATAATTCCATTTTAAAAAAGTCTAGGGGGGTAATAGGACCCCCGCAAAGTTCAGTATGCTTAACTAGAAATTCGGTCAAAGTTCAGGTATTTTCGTGGGTATTATCCTTTTTTTTATACAATCAAAGTACAAGATTGAGTCAAGCTTTCTGGCTTTGACTCACACTTTCTTCCTTTCTTTTCACACCTTGATACAATGCCTCACCAACTATATGTTTCTCTCCTCTTTTTTTGATTACACAGTAAACCTTTAACAAAATACAATGCTTGAGTAAAGTAGAGCAAAGAACTAGAGAAGGTCGAGACAAGTGTATGTCTCTTCCTTTAACTTTAAATGCTTATATAGTAGTGATTGGACTACTAGCAATTGAAAGCCAACCCAAAGTATTTTTATGCTTAGGAAATTGAATAAGAAATATTCAATTTTCAAGAATTAGTAAAAACTAAAAGGAAAATATAACTAAGTACATTGGATATGGAAATCCCATTTAATGCAACAAATTTTTTTCATTCTTGACAAGCCTTTTGGTGCTCAATATAATCTTCCGATAGATTCCTTCAATCTATTTAGAGCACCATATCTTTTTTTTTTTTGTTATTTGCTAATCTTCTTGATTTACTCTACTTTAAATCTTGCACCAATATTCCTTTCCTTCTTGAGAGATGCTTCTTCCTTTTTGAGTATTATTCAACGTACTTTTTGGCAATTAAACGAACTCAATGATCATTCATCAAAATCTTAATGTTATCAATCTCTCTCTTTTTGATAGATGATAAAAGAAAATTAGATTACTTCCTTGTTTGGGTTCTCACCATGAATGAGTGACTCTCCCCTGAATGTGACTTTTCCTGCAAGATTAGATTGAATACTACATCCATTCCTCTCCCTTTGGCATCAATGAAAAAGAAAGAGAGGCAACACACACAAAACTAAGTAGGAACAAGCATAGAAATTTAATCAAGTGAATATTGGCTCAAAAAGGTTTTGCAATTATGCCAAGAGATTTTTTGAGAACAAAATCTTTCTTCAAGAAGAGGTTTTGTAAAAATGTTAGCTAATTGAAAATCAATGCTTACAAAAACTAATTCAATATCTCCTTTTGAAACATGATCTCGATTAAAATGATTCTTAATATCAATGTGTTTGCTCTAGAATGATGTATAAGATTCTTAGACAAGCAAATAACACTAGAGTTATCACAAAATATTTTGACAGGTTTAAAACATAAATCATAATCTCTGAGTTGATAGGACATCCAAAGAATCTGGGCACAACACAATCCAATAGCTATATACTCAGATTCAGTGGTGGATAGAGAGATATAATTTTTCTTCTTGCTATTCCATGACACAAGGGATTATCCCATAAATTGACAAGTGTCACAGGTGCTTTTTCTATCTATTTTGTCTCTGACATAATCTGCATATGAGAAATTTTTTAAAATAATATTAGTAGACTTAATATATCATAAACCATAAGAGTTTGTGCCAATAAAGTATCTAATAATACATTTCACAACAGCTTCTTAAGGAGCTGACTTAAATCTGACACATTTACATACACTAAAAAATGTCAGGTTGACTGGATGTAAGATATAAAAGTGAACTAATGATTCACGATAGTTGGTTTCATCAACACTTTTGCCATCTTCACATGACTCCAGAACACAAGTAGAATTCATAAGAGTATTGGATGGCTTGGCATTTTCCATCCCAAATCTTTGAATGAGATCTTTGGTGTACTTACCTTGGGAGATGAAAGTTCTCTCAGTAGACTGATGGATTTGCAATCCCAAAAAGAATGTTAATTCTCCCATCATGCTCACTTCAAATTCACTTTGCATTAACTCAGAGAATTCTTTGCATAAAATAACGTTAATACTTTCAAAGATAATATCATCAACATAAATTTGAATAATCAAATTTCCAGAGGAGTTTTGTTTGATAAATAAAGTAGTATCAAAATTTCCTCTTGTAAAATCATGTTCAATTAGAAAGATGCTTAGTCTATCATATCAAACTCGAGGAGCTAGCTTGTTTTAGACCATAGAAGGCTTTGGAGAGTTTGAAGACATGGTGTGGAAAGTTTGGATTTTCAAAATTTGGGAGGTTGTTTCACAAGAAACTTGTTCATTAATAAAACCATTTAAAAAATTATTTTTCACATCTATTTGAAATAACTTGAACCCTTTATAACATGCATAAGTAAGTAAAATTCTAATGGATTCTAATCTTGCTACAGGTGAGAAGGTCTCATCATAATCTACTCCTTGTTGTGAGTAGCCTTAAGCAGCTAGACGAGCTTTATTTTGCACAGCTTTACCTAATTTGTCTATTTTATTTTTGAATATCCATTCGGTCCCTATAATAGAGACATGCTCCAGTTTTCGGACAAGGGTCCACACATTATTTCTGTCAAGCTGCTTAAGTTCATCTTTCATAGCCTTTACCCAACTATCGTCTTCTAAGGCTTCATTGACTTTCTTTGGTCTAAGTTGAGATATGAGGGATATGTTCACATTCCTTCTACTGGAAGCCCTTGTTTGCATTCCTTCTTTTGGATCCCCCATGATGAATTTCTTCGAATAGTCAGGCTCGCTTCTTAATTTATTTGGAATTACTTCTTGTTCAACTTGATCATTTAGAGCACTAGTAGACAGGTTAGTTTTAGTGCTAGTGGATTTTGAGGAGAAATCATCCTTGGTTAAAGGAGTTTTTTGAACTTGTACCTATTCAATATCATCATATACAGAGCTAACATTCTTTACACAGTGATTAGTATCATAAAAAACAACATATATATATTCCTCAATGCAAAGAGTGGGCCTATTAAAAATTTATATGATCTACTAGAGTTAGAGTAGCCCATAAAAATACCTTCGACGCTTCGTAGATTAGACTTATCAATGTTGTCCTTGCCATTGTTATAAAGAAATTATTTTGAGCCAATTACATGGAAGTACTCAATGTTGGGTCTTTTATAGTTCCAAAGCTAATATGGAGTTTTCTTTATTATAGATCGAATGATACACCTATTCAAAATGTGACATGTAGTACTGACTACTTCTACCTAAAAATTATGTGGTAGAGAGTATTCGTAAATCATGGTTTGAGCCATGTCTTGAAGTATTTTATTTTTTTCATTTAATCACAACATTTTGTTGAGGGTATCTTAGAGCTGAATAGTTATGAGTTTATCCATAAGTATCAGAAAAGATTTTGAAATATTTATTGTTAAATTTTCCCCTATGATTACCTCTAATGGCAGTGATGTAGTAACCCTTGTCTCTTTGAACCTTTTCACAGATACTTTAAAATTCTGTAAGGCATCAACTTTGTTATCTAAAAACATATGTCAAGTAAATTGAGAGTAATCATCAATAATTACAAAAGCGTATCTTTTACCTCCAATGCTAGCAGTTCTAGTTGGACCAAATAAGTTTATATGAAGTAGCTGCAAGGGTTTAGTTGTGGAGAAAATATCTTTAACAGGAAAAGAGTTTCTAGTTTGCTTACCAAGATGACATTCATCATAAATATGGGTCTTTTTGAAATCAAGATTTGGCAATCTAGTCAGAAGTTCATGCTTGACTAACTTTTCAATATGCCTCATGCTTGCATGACCAAGTTTTCTGTGTCAAATCCAGGGATCCTCAGAGATGAATGCAAGACATATATGTCCTTCAGTTCTTTTCATGGAATCTACAACATACATATTTCTGTATCTATTTCCAGTAAGAATTTCTCTCTATTGTTTTCCAATTATGCACCTTTTTTTTTAAATCTTACCTCTAATCCAGCATCACACAGATAACAGATGCTTAGCAAATTGTACTTTTAAGTTACTAACCAAATAAACATTAGAAATATCACATGAATTATTATAGGAGATTGTACTAATACCTATTACTTTACCTTTGGAGTTATCTCCAAAGCTGATGTCACCCTAGCAAAATTTGTTATAGATTAAAATAAACTCTTGCTTATAGTCATGTGATTTGAACATCCACTATCGAGATACCATTTCTCTTTTGGTTTTGAGTGGAGTTCCTGCAAAATAAATCTATTACTTATTTCTAGGTACCTAAGTATTCTTGAGTCCTTTTGGATTAGTTTGGAATTGTTGACTTAATTTTGGGTTTCCAAATCCATTTACCAGGATTTCTAGAGGCAAATCTGCAGTTATAGTATTTCAATGATAACAAGAACTATAGTATTGATCATTGGTATATCGTTTGTATTATAACTGTGATTATATCTCCCAGTTGATTGACTTGAGTTAGTTGACCTTTGAGATCTATCATAGCTATAGTACCTTCTATGATAGGTATTTGGACTATGATTTTTTTCTTTGGTTGACTTACTTAAATTAGTTTGCCATTTAGATCCTTCATAGCTATAATATCTATTATAATCAGATTTAACAGTTGGCTTAGTTGAGTTGGTCAACTGATCGGACCAAACAATACCATGACTAGGAGATTTTTTAAAACTGTTAATCTTAATTTTCAAATCATCAAGTTCTTCTTGTAGGTAATCATTTTCAAAACTATTAGTCTGTTCTTTCTCTTAATAAAGCCCTTTCTTCTTTATGGGCTTTATGTAAATGATCTATGCTAAGGTCCAATAGATTTTGAAGTTTTGAGAATTCATTACAGGAGTTAGCTCTTAATTGGATGGATTCTCTAAGAAGGTCTATTAAGGAGGTAAACTTTTGAGAATCCTTATAATCTATTTTGCCACATGAAGGTTTTTCCTACAACTTTGAGTTCCCCAATTATTTTGCCAAACCTGGAAAATGTTTCTTCAATGGATTCTCCATCTTTCATCTTGAAAATTTCATAAGCATAGACTAATAAACTTATAAGAGTTTGTTAGACCTTATCCGTTCCCTCATATGTTACTTGCAGATTATACCATATTTTTTTTGAAGTCTCATATTAGGAGATCTTTTTCATATCTTTCTCCACTGATTGCATTACACAGGATATTTTTTGCCTTAGTTGATCTGAATGATGTCCATTTGTTCATCTGGGTAATTATCCAAGGATGGAGTTCTCTCATTAGATTTCTCACAATTTTCTAGTCTCTTTCCATTTTTGTCTTTGCTAGTAGAGACAAGTAGAAAATCACTAAGTTTTATTACTCTCCAAACTTTCACATTATAAGATTTGATGAAGGTCTCCATCCTTATTATCCAATGAGAAAAGTGTTTCCCACTGAAATAAGGAGGTCTAGTTTTAGATGTCCCTTAAGAAATAATGTTGTAGTGACACGACCCGAACTAGGTCCTAGTCGTGTTGGGTGCCTCAGGCCCAATCAGGATCGGAGACCACCCCCAATACCCCACAATAACTGCCCTACATCCCATATAAAATGAGTTTCAAATATATATGTATATATAATCCAAAGCAAAATGGAACAATCATAAGTCAAATACCGTTAACCAGTGTCAGCACCAATACCAATACCAATGCCAAGGCTGACACTGCCCATACCAACCCATAGTAGTCCCACAAAGCCTCTATCCAAAAGTAAAATAATATTCGGTCAGGATATGCCCCCGACCATAGCCAAAACCAAAGTCTACAAAATGACCAAAATGTGTAAATAAATCTATGACATGAAATGAAGCCTTTTGAAATATGAAAGCTCACCACTTTAATCCAACATAAGCTGATCCCGAATTTGATCACTGAACAAGAGGAGTAGAACAACTGGTTCCTACACTGCATGGGGATTCAACTATCCAAAGATGGATTAGCGGGTGAACGCTAGCAAATACTCAGGATAAGGATAAAATAATGGCAACCTTTAAAATAAAGTAACAACCATATATATATATATATATATATATATTTAATCCATGTCGGGAAAGGGAACCTGGTTTACAATGCCTTTAAAACAACTAACCTAGATATGTGTTGCTTAACCATCCTAGAACTACCCACAGTCTATATGGATCCAGTGTTACCCCCTGAACAGGCCCTGATGCGTATAGCCACACAAATTAGAGATACCATAGGAGTAGGGCATTCCAGTATACCCTTCACTCTCCATAATACATATATACAAGTGTAACTTAGGGAATTCTCGTGTACCCCATAAGTATAGTACATGGACGCTATGACCAATCCTCATGTCAGAAAACATGAGTTTCCAATGTCCGTCCATTAGACTCACACCTTCACGGTTAGCTATCACACCCCGCCATTATCGCCCAATTAAAACCATTAGCACACAACCAAATGAACGATTTCATTTATTATTAACCAAGGCTATAAGAAGTGGTATCGTCATACCAACTATGGCTTGCAAGCAATGTCCTTAGCCAACCTTTGTAATGATGTGATTCCCATGTACCCGAAGATTTCATTATCATTAAGTTTGCTTGGGGAATTCCCATGTACCCAACAAGTAGTTCATTATTATGTTTTCTTGGGGGATTCCCTTGTACCTTACAAGGCTTTTAATTTAACCATAATCATGACCACCAAGACCTTACCATTTAACCATTGAAACCATTTAAAACCATCCAAACCAATTTAGGGTTCCATTACCACTTTATACCATGTAAGGTTTTCAATAAAAGTTCAACAATGTAACAAAAACATTCTTATAGGCATTTTATTAAATGTTTTGAGGGAATATAGTTTCCAAAATCAAGTACCAATTAACCATTCCTATGCAATCACATGTTCAAACCACCATCAAAACACAAAAAACCATAATGAAGACATGGGAGAACCATAACCAACCATTTATAACCAAAACCCCCAACATATAATTCAAAACCCAAAAACATACCACAATTATGCCATAAAAACCATACATTAAATCATGACTTTGGTTGAACTAATAATGAGGGAGGAGTAACTTTCCTTAGATTATGAAGAAGACAGAAAGAAACCGCCCCTGTAAGCCCCAAATTGATCTTATTGAAGAAACCCTTACCTTCCTTGACCCAAGATCCTTGAGAGAATTTAAGAGTGTTTAAGAGAGTTTGATTGATTGCAAATTGGTTAATAAATCCCCAAAAAAGTTCTTTATGTCGTGGGGTCTTAAGAGGTTAAGAGGGAAAATGTCCAGATAACCCCCAACTTAAACTATACAAATTTCTCGCAAGAAGGTACGACCACACCACTCTAATAGTACCTTACAATACAAGTGGTACCCACTACTCATACCCTAGGCATCCCTTGGACCCAAAACTATCCAACATACGACTATCAAGTCCATCCCATACCCAAACATATGACAAGTTCCCTAGAACCGTACCTTAGGCAGAATAGACTCCTCTAGATTAGACATAGGGCATCATACGGTTTAACATCATACCACTAGTACCCTAACATACGACTAGTATGATCTATTCATACCTTCGACAGAAACTAACAAAAACACACTGATTTACATACGATCAACAGTATGAGTCAAAACTTAGGAAAATTCTAAGGACAAAAACCCAAGGTGTTTCATCTAGCAACAATATGATCCATGATCTTTTCTCACTTACTGTTAGGCAAAAATTTGTGAATCCTTGATCTGATACCAATTGAAAATAATAAGATGGGGAGGGGGGGTGAATTACTCCCTTTTTGACTAGAAAATCAACTTTCACCAATAGACAGTCAATTAGTGATTGCAGTAATAAGAACTTCTAAAATTAAACTATTGAAAGTAAATAAAATTAAATGTTTTCTGCTGGTTGGGACCTCTAATAGTTCTTACTCCAGTCCCCTTGGGTTGTAAGGGATGCTACTATTTCTTTTGTGAATACAATCAAAGTACCAGATTGAGTCTAGCTTTTTGGTTTTACATCACATTCTCTTCCTTACTTTTCACACCTTGATACAATGCCTCACCAACTATGTGTTTCTCTCTTCCCTTTTTAATGACATAGTAAACCTTTAAAAGAATACAATGCTTGAGTAAAGTAACACAAAGAACTAGAGAAGGTTGAGAAAAGTGTGTGTCTCTTCCTTTGCCATCCAATGCTTATATAGTGATTGGACTACTAGCCATTGGAAGCTTTAACGCAACCCAAATGATTTTTCTTCCTAGGAAAGTGAATAAGAAGTACTTAATTTCCAAAAATAAGTAATGACTAAAAGTAAAATATAACTAAGTACATGGGATGCGACAATCGCATTTAACGCAACAGATTTTTTACTTTCTTGACAAGTATTTTTGTATTCAATAGAATCTTTTGATAGGATTCATTCAATCTATTCAGAGTACCATATTTGTTCCTTTTTGACCAATCTTCCTTATTTACTCTCCTTTATTCAACCTACTTTCGTACAATTAAATGAACTTAATAGTCATTCATCAAAATCTTAACATTATCACAATGGGGTTCCAAGGGATATGGTGTATAAGGAACATTGTTTCTACATTTTCCCCCCTTTTAGGATGTTATATTGAGGACTGATTCCTATGACTGTCACTCCCTAAAACCAAGGATCATGATTTCACTTGTCACAGAAAGCCTTGGTAAGTAAGCCTATAAACCAAACTGATATGAAGTGAGAGATAATACCAAAATCCAAGGCAAGACTCCTATAATAGAGTCAAACCACATATATGTAATAAAAGCAGGAAAATACATAACCAAAAATACCATAAGAATATTCCAAAACATGGTGTCATAGTGTAAGAACTACTAAATACATTTCAATGTCAACGATACAATAATAGTCTAAAAGGATCATAAGCTATCTCTGAAAATACTAAACTAGACAAAAAATAGATAGCAAGAGGTAGTAGGTCAACTCCGGAAGCATAGATTCACCGCTACCTCGGATGTACTCCAGATATTGCCTGAATCACCTCCCACGTGGTGTACTTGTATCTAGATCTACAATGAAAGGGCGCAGTAAGGGTGAGTACAGTGCACTTGTACTCAGTAGGTATCATAGGCCGACTGTACAAAGTAAAACATAAATCAAATAAAATACAAACTACGGGCATGTCACCTGTATTCAGAAAATGTCCCCAATAGTAGCCCACACTGGTTTCACTAAAAACTCTATAATATTCACATATACCACACGCAAATACTAGAAAGAAGCACAAGTATTAAAATATCACACATACAAGTATGAAAAAGAAGTACTCATAGACAAATATCACATCAAGACGATAATACAACACAAAATGAGCACAATATATATATATATATATATATATATATATGAAATACAACAAATTGATGATGTGATGCTCGAGGTTATTGCACAACCTCCGTATACACCTACCGAGTTGTGCTTCTAGGTAGGACCTATGTGTGGTTCACAACCCATATACGAATTTAATATCTAATATCCAATACCAATATCTATAACTCCTCTCCGTCACATCCATTGATAGAGGTTTTTGTAAACATGTCATGTTTTCTATCAAAAAAAGTTAGTATTACTAGTAATTCTATGGTAATACCAATGTTTCATAAATGTATATAATTTGAGGATGTAATGCTCACAACCGACTAGAATGATAATTTTTAAATCCAACCAATATACCAATCATGTGAGCCAGAAATCCACTCAATATTCCAACTATCCATGAAATCCAACGTAATCCATTAGCCAATAGCGAAAAATACATGGAAATATGCCACTAGTAACACATAGATTTTAATTTAGGCCTTTTCATCAAACAAGATACAACCAACTATACATACGCAAGGCCAACAACGTCATATAAAACTCCACATGGTCACACATTGCAAATAATGTCTCAAAACCTCCAAATAGTAATAATATACGCCCCACACGGGCACAACACTAATAGTCATTTTCATGATGTGTTCCCATACTCTAAACATAATTTTACACCAATATTAACTACCTAACCAGTCTGAAGAAAGTAATTCCATAAACTACCTCGAAAGCCAAAAATTCATCCAAATAGCCTTCAACACAAAGCTTTCCCCTCACAAACGGACCTGAAATCGACTTAAACATATCAATATAGAATACACACATTAAACAAATGCCAACAATACACATATTTCCCAATTCCAAGTGAGTAAAAATGGACCCCCGAAATGGGGTTTTGAAAAATAGGGTAAAACCAAAACTTTAGTCCAAAAATATTTTACAGATGATTAAAGGAACTCATAATAGAAAACCCAAGTAAAAATGAGTTGAAATTGGGGTTTAAATTGAAGAATTACTAATTTAGGTCATTCGGGGCAAAATCCCAAAATTTCACTTTTTATATTCAAATTTTAAAAGGATTTAAATTCAGGAATCATAGAAAAATGATTAAAATAGGGATTTGGAGCTTTCCCAAGCTTAAAATGGAAGAAATATCTTAAAAACTCAAAACCCTAAGCTCCAAGTCATAAAAATGGTGAAAAATCATGAAAATATGGTATATATACCTACCAAATTCACTTATGTGACCAAGTGTCGCTTAAGCGACACCCAATAATAGTGCAGATGTCATGTAGGTGACTTGGTTGCTGCTTAAATGATAGTAACTTATGAAACTAGGGAGTCACATAAGCAACATCCTTGGTTGACTACCATATCGCTTAAGCAACCTAATTGCCTTTTAAGAGACATCCTTGACTGATTTCCAGGTCGCTTAAGCAACCAAATTATTTCTTAAGTTGTGTACTAGTCGGAGACTTGAAGAGTTTCAAGTCTTCGCGAACCCCTCAGGATTGATTGGAAATTCCGAGAATGTATATGAACTATGCTACCCTATAGAATTTGACACTACAGACCCAATAAAAATATCAGATTTTTGAAAAATAGCATTTCACAAAGTTGAACCCTAAAACTTAATTTCACTACTTCATAAACTGAGGATTAAAATGAGATATAAAAGCCATAAAACCACATTAACTATGTTACCAACCTAAAATAGACGTTCCAGAGCTGTTGGTGCAGTCCTATTTGCTATTAGACACTGTAATACCCCAAAGATTTCTAGAAAATTTCATCCCAAGAATGCCTAGTATTAGCTTCTAAAGTGAATGATAATTATTCCATGAGGAGTTTTCATGATTTTTACTTTTTTTCATGTGGAAAATTCAATAATCTTTCCATCGATATATGATTTTCTTAAATCCGATAACCGGGTAAGAAGTTATGACTATTTCAAGTTCCCGTTGTAAAACAGTACCATATTTGTCAGTGGCACACCACGCCACAAGAGAAAATGGCATTTGAAAATTTCCAGTAGGTGTCCACAATTATGGCGTGTCGTGCCACTAAAATTAAGAATTGTCCTTTTTCCAGTGTCTCAGCGCAATTTCCCCCGCATCACACCAAAGTTCTAGGTCACGAAGGAAGGGGAAACGCGATGGATCCATGTTGCGCTATCCCTCAATTTTCCAATTGTCAATTTCCAGTGACACGACGCGATAACACCTCGTCGTGCCAGGGGCCCAGTTCGGGCAAATTTTACTGAAATTAAATGATGCTTCCAAGGTTAAAAATGTCAATTTCCTACCCCTATTTAAACCCAATAACAAGTGATTTAACTATTCTTCACCCAAAATATAGTATTTTCTCTCATGTTTCTCTCAGGAACAAGCTAGGGTTTCTATTGGGGATTCAAATTCAATAAGGTGTCACCATCAATCTTCACAAAATCATGAACTAAGGTATGCATAGTGTTTATTTATGGACTCCTTTCGTTCATGAAGCCCAAGAATCCCTTTTCTAAATTCAAGTTATGAATTTTTTTATGAATTTCTTGATTGGGCTGCTTTTGTTCATGTTGATTATGAGTAATTGAATTTTATTCCATGAATGAGTGTTAAATTCCATATGGGTTGATTTGTATCGGTATAGATTCATGGAACCCTAGGACTTAACCCTTGAATGATTAAATTGGAATTGAATCATGATAGTTAATTGTCGTGTGATGTTTTTTACACATTCTATGCCTACTATGAGTTTGGTTGAATGCCTAGATGAAATGAAAGTGTCTAATTGGCATGATATCATGAAATACCCATGTACGTACAACCTTATGCCTATCACATGTTTTGATGAAATGCTTCAGTAAATGTATTGTATTGATTATTATGTATTCAAGTAAGTCATGCTTTGTCAGTTTCCTTGCATTGAGTCCTGGGGGTACTTGTACCCAAAATATTAGCTGTGTACCTAGAGCCGTGTCATGTTTTTATGATACTCTCAGTCAAGCTATGAATCCTTAGACTTCAGATAGTCTTATGACTCAGGAAAAATCTCCATGATCTCATAACTTAGTCGGTTGTCAGATATCAGTAATATTCCATCGGTCAACGGAACTTAGTAAATCAGCTCATGTTCAATTTAGTAAATCATGTTTGGTGTCCATTCAGATGGGAGTAGGAATTAGCACCTAGTAAACCCATGGATGGGGACACACACTATCAGATGATGGTGTGACCCTTAAAAGTCATCCTTGTGTTCCAAAACTATGTAGCCAGCATAGGTTGAGACATCAACACTGTAAGATAAAGGTTGATGAGGTGGATAAGCACTGTCAGATAAGGGCCCCACCATTCTTTTTTGGGGATACTATCAGATAATGGTCGCCCATAGCTTATCCTTACCAGTGGCGCGGTATTGAAACCCTTCCAATTGGCATTACAAATTGGACCCCAACTCAGCCATAATTGTGTATCAGTGCATGTCGATTAAATACTACCTCCCACAGTTTCAGTACCAGTCTCAGTAAAAAAATTCAGATACTTCTTTAGATTCAAGAGTATCAGATACAGTCGACTCAGATACAGTAAGGAACTCACATAGTTCCATCAGATTCAGGACTGTCGGATATAGTCACCATGTTATTAGTTACATTTAGATACAACTATTTATGCTATTAGTTATATCAGTTATTAGTATGTCATGTCATCAGTATTCAGATTCAGTAATCACGATATCACACTATCAGTTACAGTTACGTATTTATGTATGCATTCTCGCATTCATGTTAGACAGTCAACTAACATTATTCATGCATGTTAACCCTTGATTAGCCTACCTCATATGTATACTCAGTACATTACATTGTACTGATGCATTTGTGCTATGGTGCTTTTTTTTTATATTACACCATAGGTTTAGAGACACGAGCTCCAGATCAGCAGTAGATTCCAGT
Source organism: Capsicum annuum (assembly GCF_002878395.1). Taxonomy (NCBI): domain Eukaryota; kingdom Viridiplantae; phylum Streptophyta; class Magnoliopsida; order Solanales; family Solanaceae; genus Capsicum; species Capsicum annuum. Next base: position 220,552,262 of record NC_061111.1, on the reverse strand, counting down.
CTCAGCAGTCAGAATAAAAGTGAGTCCTCATCCTTCGAGGACATGATTATTTCTCCACTATTTAATTGATTAGTTATTAGTTGGAGTTAGTTGGGAACACATCCCATCAACTCGTTATTCAGATTATTCAGACAGTAGAGGCTTTTAGACAGGATGGAGACTATTATGTTTTAGACTTCAATGTTTACAGTTTTGTTTTGGGTATTATATTACGCCAAAGATGTTATCTCATCCATGTTATGTTCAGCATTGAACTTATGGCCTTTTAGTGCATGTTTTTGCATTATTCAGTATTTTATGCAGTATACAAGTACAAATATTAGTCATGGGTTATCTTGTAGTCCTTCGAGGTCATGAGCATCGTGTAACCTTCCCAATTTAGAAAATTGGGGTGTTACAAACTTGGTATCAGAGCCTAAGGTTCAATAGAGTCCTAGGAAGTCTGAAAGCTGCATCTAGTAGAGTCTTGTACACGGGTGTATTATGCACCACATTTATGTGCAAGAGGCTATGAGATGTTTAGGAATAGTTTCCCTTCTTTCAGTGTTCATGTCGTGCCAGTGAGCATAATCATAAGTAAATCTCTCAGTCTAATCCGCTTCTTTTCTTTATTTCAGAATATGCCTTCTAAGAGAAGAAATCAGTCAGCCCCTCAGCCCAAAGAACCTTTGGGCGATCATGTTTCTTATGCAGGGTTCATGACCATATTTACCACCCTTGTTCAGTCAGTAGCTGCCCATAATGAGCGACCAGCTGTCGTTCTAGCCAACCCAGTGGCCAACTCAGCTGCAGCTTGGATTCAGGACTTCACCCGAATAAATCCTCTGTCCTTCTACGGGTCTAAAGTAGATGAAGACCCTCAAGAATTTTTTGATCAAGTTCAGAAAGTGACAGAGATCATGGGGGTAACTACTGTTAAGAGTGCTGAGTTAGTCGCATACCAGTTGCAGGATATGGCTTATACTTGGTTCAAATAGTGGAAGTCATAAAGGTCAGATAATATAAATCCTATAGAGTAGGAGGAGTTTGTCACTATATTCTTAGACAAATTCTTTCCCCAAGAGCTTAGAGAGGCTAAGGTACTAGAATTCATCAACCTCAGGTAGGGTAATATGACGGTAAAAAATTATTCTCTAAAGTTTAATCAATTAGCCAAATATGCCCCTCATATGGTTTCATACGGCAGAGCCAAGATGAGTAAGTTTACTTCAGGGGTAAATGATAGCGTGGTTAATGAGTGAAGATCCACCATGCTAAATAGTGACATAACTTTAACCGGACTTATGAACCATGCTCAGCAAATAGAGGAGCAGAAGAATAAGCAGAGGGAAAAGCAAAATAAGAAATCTAGGATAGGTAGCTTCAATTTTAGTCAGCCTAAATTAGAAGGAGGAAACCATTCTCAGTTTCATCCTAAGTCATTAGTTCCAGCTCCTTCTTCCGCAAGTGCTCCAGCTTTTAAGTTTAGAGATAAAGTGCCAGGCTCTAAGTCTTAGGGTAGTGTTAGTAATGCCTGAACTAATCCCCTTTGTCAAACTTGTGGTAAGAACCACAAGGGTGCTTGCAGAGCTGGCAGCGATGTCTATTTCAATTTTGGCAAGCCAGGCCACAAAGTTAGAGACTTTCCTCAGCTAGGTTATCAGAGTTATCTCTGTACCTCAGCGCAGTCTGATCGCCCGAATCAGCAAGGTGCCACCACCAGTTCTACTAGAGGGAAATGCCCAAATATACTATACGCTCTTCAGACCTGAAAAGATCAGGAAAATTCTCCTGATGTAGTTACTGGAACATTACAGATCTTTTATGTGCATGTCTATGCTTTGCTAGATCAAGGAGCTTTTTTTTCTTTTGTTACTTCCCATATAGCAGTTGATATCATAATTAGTCTCGAAATTCTAGCAGTGCCCTTCTCAGTCTCAACACAAGTAGGAAAACCCATCATAGCCCGATGGGTATACAAGAACTGCCCGGTTATGATGTTTCAGAAAGTCACTTTAGCAGACTTAGTCGAATTAGATATGAATAATTTTGATGTTTTTTTCAGCATGGATTGGCTTCATTCCTGCTATGCAATAGTCGACTGAAGAAATAGAATAGTCCAATTTTAGTTTCCAAATGAACCCGTCCTTGAGTGAAAGGGTAGTGTATCCACTTTCAGGAGTTAGATTATTTTCTTCCTTCGAGAAAAGAAAATGATATCTAAAGGATGTGTCTATCATTTTGTTCGAGTTAAGGATAGTAGTTATGAAACTCCTGGCCTTGAATCAGTCCTAGTAATGAATGAATATTCAGATATCTTTCCCGAAGATCTTTCAGGAATTTCTCCAGAAAGGGAAATAGATTTCGGCATTAAACTTCTTCTAGATACTCAACCTATCTCTATTTTGCCATACAGAATGGCACCAGCAGAACTCAGAGAATTAAAAGAACATTTGAAGGATCTCTTAGATAAGGGATTCATCAGACCCAACATTTTCCCGTGGGGTGCACCAGTCTTATTCGTGCGCAAGAAAGATGATTATCTCTGAATGTGCATTGATTACCGTCAACTCAATAAGGTTATAATCAAGAACAAGTATTCTCTTCCCAAAATTGATGACTTGTTTGACCAACTTCAGGGTGCCAACTATTTCTTTAAATAGACCTCAGATCCGGCGATCATCAGCTTAGAGTTAAAGAAAGTAACAGTCTGAAAATAGCTTTCCATACTTGTTATGGTCACTCTGAATTCTTAGTCATTTCATTTGGTATAACCAATGCCCCAGCAACTTTCATGGACTTGATGAACCATGTGTTCAAGCAGTACTTGGACATGCTCATCATAGTCTTCATAGATGATATTCAGTTCAGTAGTATTCCTTGGTCACATCATTTTTGGTAAGTGCGAATTTTGGCTAAGGTCCGTAGCATTCCTTGGTCTCATCATTCTGGTGATGGCATTAGAGTTGATTCTCAAAAGACTGAAGCAGTAAGAAACTAGCCAAGACCTATCTCTCCATCAGATATCAGGATTTTCTTGGGTTTGGCTGGCTATTACAGATGAATTTTTGAAATATTTTCTTCTATTGCATCCCCTATGTCTAGATTGACTCAAAATAAAGTTAAGTTTTAGTGGTCAGACCCTTGTAAGAAGAGTTTTCAGGAGTTAAAGACTCGACTTACCTCATCCCCAGTCTTATCTCTTCCAGATGGTTCAGATGGGTTCGTGGTGTATTGTGATGCATCCAGAGTAGGTTTGGGTTGTGTCCTCATGCAGCATGGTAAGGTCATAGCCTACGCCTCCAGATAGCTTAAACCCTATGAGAAAAATTATCCTACTCATGATCTTGAGTTAGCAGTCGTAGTCTTTGCCTTGACGATTTGGAGGCATTATCTCTATGGAGTTTATGTAGATATATTCACAGATCACAAGAGTCTTCAGTATGTCTTTTCTCAAAAATATCTTAATCTTCATCAGAGAAGATGGTTAGAGCTCTTGAAAGACTATGAAATGAGTGTCCTCTATCATTTGAGGAAGGCCAACGTAGTGGTCGACGCTCTCAGTAGGCTATCCATGGGTAGTGTTTCTCATGTGAAGGATAGTAAGAAAAAGTTAGCTCAAGAAGTCCATCATCTTACTAGACGATGCATTCACTTAGTCAATTCTTCAGAGGGTGGTGTATGTGTTCAGAGTAGTTCAGAATCATCTCTAGTTTTTGAGGTGAAAGAAAATCAAGATAGAGATCCCAGCCTTGTCAAGTTGAAAGAGTCAGTTTAGGATCAGAAAGTAGAGGTTTTCTCCCAAGGGGGAGATGGTGTTTTGTGTTGTCAGGGTCGTCTCTATGTTCTAGGTATAGATGACTTAAGGCAGCAAATTCTTGCAGAAGCACATGGTGCACGCTACTCTATTCATCTACGGGCCACAAAGATATACTGTGACTTACAAAAATCTATTGGTGGAGTGGGATAAAGAGAGACATTGCAGAGTTTGTAGCTAAGTTCTCTACATGTCGGCAAGTTAAGATAGAGCATTAGAAGCTTAGTGGGTCTATGCAGGAGTTCAGTATTCCTAGTTAGAAGTGGAAAGTTTTGAACATGGACTTCATGACGGGTTTGCCTCGAACTCGTCAGTAGCATGATTAAGTCTGGGTCATTGTAGACAGAATAACCAAATCAACTCATTTTCTTCCAGTTCATACCTCTTATTCAACCAAGGATTACACCAAACTTTATATCAAGGAGTTGGTCAGATTGCACGGTATTTCATTATCCATTATCTCAGGCAGAGGTACACAGTTCACCTCTCATCTCTAGAAAGCATTCTAAAATAGTGTCGATACCAAAGTTTATCTTTGTACAGCCTTCTACCCTCAGACATATGGTCAAGAAAAAAGAATCATTCAGACTTTAGAAGATATACTAAGGGCATGTGCAATTGATTTCAAGGGAAGTTGGGATGACCACTTGCCTTTGATTGAGTTTTCATACAACAATAGCTATCATTCCAGTATTCAGATTGCTCTATTCGAAGCTCTCTAAGGTAGGAGATGTAGATCTCCAATTGGTTGGTTCAAAGTTAGTGAGGCCTCAGTCATAGGTCCTGACTTAGTATTCAACGCCTTTCACAAAGTCTAGTTAATTAGAGAAAGACTTCAGGCTGCTTAGAGCCAACAGAAGTCTTATGCAGATATTTGTGGAAAATATCTCGAGTTTGAGGTTGGTGATCATGTCTATCTAAAGATCTCTCCTATGAAAGGAGTGAAGAGATTCGGCAAGAAGGGAAAGCTCAGTCCCCAATATGTCGGTCCCTTCAAGATTCTTAGTCATTTCGTCAAGGTAGCTTATGAGCTTGAATTGCCTTAAGATATAGCCTCAGTTCTTCCATTCTTCCATGTCTCTTTTCTTAAGAAGTGTATAGGTGACCCACCAGTCGTAGTCCCTATTTAGAGCATTGATGTTAAGAAAAGTCTCTCTTAAGAAGAGATTCCAGTTGAAATCTTAGACTATCAGACTCGTAGATTGAGGAACAAATAAGTCCCTCTAGTTAAAGTTCTTTGGAAAAATTAGTCCGTCAAGGGAGATACTTGGGAAGCTAAAACAGATATGCATACCAAGTATTCTCACCTCTTCTCCACCAATTCAGATCAAGATCAAGGTAACAATTCTCCCTAATCTTACTAATTTTCATGATCAATGTTCATCACAAACTTGGTATTCAATTTCATGTTCTTGTTCCCAGATTAAACTTGGTATCAAGTACCATTGCATATTCAGTCATGCATTCATATATTAGGTCAGCTATATAATTATGCATCAGAAATGCATTCTCATTGTGAGAAACTTAGTTCCTTGGAACATTTAGTCATGCATTCATGAATTAGTTAAACATACATCAGATATGCATGTTCAGTATGTTATGTTTATCTTGTCAGCTATAAGATCATGCTCCAGTTATTCATGTTCAGTTTATGTTCATCTTATTGTTTCCCCTCTCAGTCAATCTCATTCGAGGATGAATGTTCTCAAGGGGGAGATATTGTAATATCCCAAAGATTTCTAGCAAATTTCATCCCAAGAATGCCTAGTATTAGCTTCTAAAGCAAATGATAATTATTCCATGAGGTATTTTTAATATTTTCATGTTTTGTCATGTGGAAAATTCAATAAGCTTCCCATTGATATATGATTCGCTTAAATCTGATAACCGGGTAAGAAGTTATGACTATTTCAAGTTTCCGTCATAAAATAGCACCATATTAGTCACTGGCGCACCGTGCCACAAGAGAAAATGGAATTTGGAAATTTCCAGTAGGTGTCCGCAATTATGGCACATCATGCCAATATTCAAATTCAGGATTGTCCTTTTTCCAGTGTCTCAGCATGATTTTCCCCGCGTCGCACCAAAGTTCTAGGTCACAAAGGAAGGGGCAACGCGATGGCTCCACATCGTGCTATCCCTCAATTTATCAATTGTCAATCTCCAGTGACACGGCGTGATAACGCCGCATCGTGCCAGGGGCGTAGTTCGAAAAAATTTTACTGAAATTAAATGACGCATCAAGGGTTAAAAGGGTCAATTTCCTACCCCTATTTAAACCCAATAACACGTTATTTAGCTATTCTTCACCTAAAATAGACTATTTTCACTAAAGTTTATCTCAAGAACAAGCTAGGGTTTCTATTAGGGATTCAAATTCAAGAAGGTTTCATCATCAATTTTCATGAAATCACGAATCAATTTTCATGAAATCACGAACTAAGGTATGTATAGTGTTCATTCATGGACTCCTTTCGTCCATGAAGCCCAAGAATCCCTTTTCTAAATTTAAGTTATGGATTTTCTTATGAATGTCATGATTGGACTACTTTTGTTCATGTTGATAATGAGTAATTGAATTGTATTCCATGAATGAGTGTTAAATTCCATATGGGTGTATTTGTATCGGTATAGATTCATGAAACCTTAGGACTAAACCCTTGACTGATTAAATTGGAATTGAATCACGACAGTTAATTGTTGTATGATGTTGTTTACACATTCTATGCCTACTATGTGTTTGGTTGAATGCCTAGATGAAAGGAAAGTGTCTAATTAGCATGATATCATGAAATCCCCATGTACGTACAAGCTTATTCCTATTACATGTTTGATGAAATGCTTCAGTAAATGTATTATGATGATTATTATGTATTCAAGTAAGTCATGCTTTGTCAGTTTCCTTCCATCGAGTCCTAGGGGTACTTGTACCCGAAACATTAGCTATGTACCTAGAGCCGTGTCATGTTTTCACGATACTCTCAGTCAAGCTATGAATCCTTAGACTTCATATAGTCTTATGACTCAGGAAAAATCTCCATGATCTCATTACTCAATCAATTGTCAGATATCTATAATATTTCATCGGTCAATGGAACTTAGTAACTCAGCTCATGTTCAGTTCAGTAAATCATGTTTGGTGTCCATTCAGATGGGAGTAGGAATTAGCACCGAGTGAACCCAAGGATGGGGACATACACTATCAGATGGTGTGACCCTTAAAAGTCATCCTTGCATTCCAAAACTTATAGCCAGCATAGGTTGAGATATCAATACTATCAGATGAGGGTTGATTAGGTGGATAAGCACTGTAAAATAAGGGCCCCACAGCTTCTCCTTACCAGTAGCGCGTTATTGACACCCTTCCAATTGGGGTTACAGATTGGATCCTAACTCAGACATAATGGTGTATCAGGGGTATGTCGATTAAATACTACCTCCCATAGTTTCAGTACCAGTCTTAGTAAAAGAACTCAGATAATTCTTCAGATTCAAGACTGTCAGATACAGTTGACTCAAATACTGTAAGGAACTCACATAGTTCTATCAGATTCAGGATTGTCAGATACATTCACCCATATTATCAGTTACACTCAGATACAACTATTTATGCTATCAATTATATTAGTTATTAGTATGTGATGTCATCAGTATTAAGATTTAGTAATCACGATATCATAGTGTTAGTTACAGTTACGTATTTATGTATGCATTCTTGCATTCATGTTAGACAGTCAACTAGCATTATTCATAAATGTTAACCCTTGCATTAGCCTACCACATATGTACACTCAGTACATTACATTGTACTGACGTATTTGTAATATGGTGCTTTCTTTTTATGTTGCATCATAGGTTTAGAGACACGAGCTCCAGATCAGCAGTAAATTCCAGTCTCAGCGGTCAGAATAGAAGTGAGTCCTCATCCTTCGAGGACTTGATTATTTCTCCACTATTTCATTGATTAGTTATTAGTTAGATTTAGTTGGGGACATGTCCCATCAACTCCTTATTCAGATTCTTCAGACTTCAGTATTTATAGTTTTGTTTTGGGTATTGTATTACCCCACAGATGTTATCTCATCTATATTATATTCAGTATTGAACCTTATGGCCTTTCAGTGTATGTTTCTGTATTATTTAGTATTTTATGTAGTATATAGGTACAGATATCAGTGATGGGTTAGCTTGTGGTCCTTCAGGCTTATGAGCACCGTGTAGCATTCCCAGTTTAGCAAATCGGGGTGTTGCAGACACACAGATCGATACAATATTGACCAAAGCCAACTATAAGACTTCTTAATCCACTAAAAATGATAAACTCGCATAAATTATGCTAAAATACATTGATAACCATGCCAATCATCTCCACAACATTCCACAAAGCAACCACGGGGAAAGGTACAATAATCAAACCAAACAAAAATGAATAATTCACAAAAACCATAAAATATCAAGTTGTTACTTTATCCACCACTAAAAATCTAGTCTATCCTTGAACTAAAGGCAAGGAAAATACAAGAATCAATGAAAAGCTGGAATAAGTACCATGCATATCAGAATCAACAACCTAATTATTCTCATCAATCGGTTAATGTCTCTACTGGACCTTAACTACAAGAATATCTCTAGAATGTATCCTCCTAGGATAGAATAGAGATGGGATCCTCAACAAAAGACAACCTCTTATCGAACTAGACTGTATCCCAACAAATGACATGAGACTCATCCAAAATATAACGCTGAAGTATGGAAAACGTGAAAATTAGATGAACAACTGATAAATCTGAGGGTAATGCTAACTCATAAGCCACATCCCTGACAGTCTAAGGAATCTCAAAAGGTACTAAAAACATGGCTTACACTTACAACCACCTCAAGAAATCTACTATAGTAAAACTCCTGATTTTAGTCTAGATTTCAACCTAACTCTAGGTTCCTTTCGTTGGTAGTAACTCTACTACTAGCTCATCTTGGAAACACTATCAAGGGCTCTCTACACTGATTAAGTCTAATCATCCTCACACTTAGGCAACTCTACCTATGCATTCTCTACTCAAAGAGAAAACACTACTTTTATAAGATGAGTAGTTCAATTGCAAATCAACACTCAAGAACTGTTACTTACTCTTTAAGCGTACTACAATGATGAGAACACAAGAAACGCTTGAGCAGTCTTGAAATGGAGATTTTGCTGCCTCTCTTCACTTTTTAGATTTTTGCAGAAAACCCATTTGATGAAGAGAGATCTCTTTTCTTTTAAAGCTGTGTGCAGATTAGGGATGAAAGATCATTGGACTAGCTATCCTTATCAGTATAAAATAACACGTATAAGTTTTTTACATCCGAGGACAAAACTATGCAGCCAATGCATGCCAGCTATTGTAATACCCCTCACTTTTTCCTAGCTCAAGTTAGCTCCTAGAATGTTAAGGGTTAGCTTCAAAAATGAATAACTTAGCTTAAAAAATGAATAAACTTTGATACATATAGAATTTTCGAATTTTAGACCCTCTAGTGTGTAGAAAATTGAATTAACTTTCTAACGATACCAATTTAGCTTCAATACAATACTCGGTTGAGAAGTTATGGCATTTTTAGTAAAACAATATGGCATTTCGACAAGCACTGCTTCGCGGTGAATTCCAAAATGGCTATTGTCCGATTCCAGTAAGCATCATGATTGGCCCACATCATGCTGAAGTCCCAGTTTCCAATTGTCATTTTCCAGTAGCTCATCGCGATGATGGCGTATTGCGGTAACGACCTAAATGGCACTCGTCCCTTTTCCAGTAGCCCAACGTGATAGCCCTGCACCTCGTTGATGGGTAAAATTAGGCTTGTCCTTTTTCCAGTGAGCCACTGTGATAGTGGCGCATCGCGGTGGGTGGGCAAATCAAGAATTTTCTTTCTTTTTAAGTTTCGATTAAAATTTTAAATGGGTAGTTTGGTCAATTCCCAAGCCTCAAATCATGAGTAACACAAGATTAAACATATTCTTAGCCTATTATACCCATTATTCATCAATTCTCTCTCAAAGAAAACCCTAGAGCTCAAAACCTACTTCCCAAGTAATCAAATTTCCACCATTCTTCTTCCATGATAACTCAAGATTAAGGATTCCCAATTCAAGAACTTCAAGAAACAATCTTTAAAAGATCAAATAGGAATCCAAAATCAAGTGCTCTCATCAATTTCATCAACTAAGGTATCTGGGGTTTATGAACAAGGATATTCTTTCATTCTTGTGCCTAAAACTAGTTTTTAATTACAAATTTACATGATTTTGTATGAATATACATGAGTTTCAGATTAGGGTTCATACCCATTATTGTTATTTGCAAGATCATGAGATTTCAAGTGATTTAGAAGTTGAATTACATATCTATTTTCATATTTTCACACGTATGGCAGTAAATTCTAGATTTTAAGTTGAATTATCAATTTTATATTATCAAGTATAAATATTTTGATGTTTTAACATGAATTTAATGCATTGATCACTAAGCCCTAATTGGATATTTTTAATTTCAAGATTGATTGTGCTATAAGCACCCTATGACTAGATTATTTT